>NW_027397066.1:85346546-85409366 GCF_003265705.2 Callorhinus ursinus
TTTTTTTTTTAAGATTTTATTTATTTGTCAGAGACAGAGAGAGAGCACAAGCAGGGGGAGTGGCAGGGAGAGGGAGAAGCAGGCTCCCACTGAACAAAGAGCCGGACGTGGGGCTTGATCCCAGGATCCTGGGATCATGATCTGATCAGAAGGTAGACGCTTAACTGATTGAGTCACCCAGAGCCCCCTCTATTAGCACTTTCAAATTTAGTTTAAAAAATGTAGAGGAACATACATGCATTAATTATGGGACATATTCATACTACTTTATTCATTGTTTATCTAAAATTCAAATTTAACTGGTGTCTTGTATTTTATTTAGCAATCTTATCTACTATGCCTCTACCATTTCCTAAGAACATACCAGATTGCACTTTGGTCCTATCTAGGAAGACGATGAAGAACAGGTGGGACACAGCTGCCCTAGCCTAAGTGCAGCATGCAATCGAGATGCCAAAACAAACAGAAACATCTGTCATTACTCAATTATGCATGCATAGATAACATGATTGTGTACTAAGAAAATCAAAGAGAACCTGAAAATTTTGGGAATAAATAAGTGATTTTAGCAAGGTTTCTAGGTAAATTAAATATATAAAAAATGTATTTCTATATAGTGCCGACAAAGAAATAGAAACTTAAAATTTTAAATATGATACCATTTATAATGAATCTAAAAATATTGATTACTTTGGAATATATCTAATGAAAATACACAGAACTCTATAATGAAAAATAAAAATGAGCACAGGGTATTATATGCAACTGATGAATCACTAAACTCTACCTTGAAACTAATAATGCACTATATGTTACTTAACTTGAATTTAAATTTTAAAAAAGGGTTAAAAAAGAAGAAAAAAGCATTTTTGAGAAAATTTAAAGAAGATAAATAAATTGGGAGATATACTATGTTTCTGGATTAGAAAATTTTGTATGTTTGAAAATATCAAGCCTTTCCAAACTGATCATTAGATTCAACATTATCCTAACAAAAATCTTAACACTTTTATTTATCTGTGGATATGACAATCAGTTCTAAAATTTATTTGGAAAATGTAAGGCCCAAGAATGGCTAAGGCAATCTTGAAGACGAAAAAGTTGGAGGACCTACAATACCAGATAAAAAGACTGATGTAAAGCTATGTAATTAATTAACAATATATAAAAGGATCAATGGCTAGAACAGCCAGCCCAAAAAAGAGCCTATCTAAACAGAATCAGTTTATATACAGGAAAGGCAACATTGCAATGCAGTGGGGAAAAAAATCTGATATGTGAATAAATGAAGATGGGTCAATTAGACATTTATTTGAGGGAAAATACATATTTTGACACCTACGTTACATCATATCACAAAGATAAAATCATTATGAATTACAAATATAAATGTGAAAAGTAAAACAATAAAGATTTAAAAAAATAGAAATTTGGTCTTAGAGTCTTGGAGTGGAAAAAAATTTCTTAAACAAGACAAAGAGACAGTAAATTTAAAATAAAAGGTAACAAATTGGACTGTAGTAAAATTTACCACTTCTGTTCATCAAAAGGCATCATTAAGAAGTAAAAGGCAACCCATAGGTTGGGAGAAATATCTATCATATGCATTATTTATATATTTATTCATATTATCCTTATATCCAGAATATATAAAGAATTATAAACCACTTAGATTAGATAAAGACTGACAAACTCATAGAAAATGGGCAAAAACTCTGAACGGACACTTCAAAGAAGAGAATATTCAAATGGTTTTTAAATATAATTTTCAACCTCATGAGTGAAATGTCCATTAAAACCACTGGCTTGGCATGAAATAATGGAAAAATCACCAACTGTATGTGAGGATATGGAGCAATCAGACTTAAGCACTGCAGGCAGGTATTTAAATGTATATAACCACACTGGAAAACTGTCTTTATGGAAGCTGAAGATATCTGTACTCTCTGCCTCAGAAATTCCATTCCTAGGTCTGTACTCAACAGAAATGGGCACATTTGTTCACCCAAACACACTGACTAGTGTGTGTATAGGCAAAACTGTCTCATCAACAGTAAAATAGATAAAACTGTGGCAAATCCAGAAAATGGAAAATAACATAGGAATGAGAATAAACAATCTGTCACTATACACAACAGTAGATAAATCTCAAAAATTAAATGTTGAGCAAAAGAAGCTGACACAAAAAGAGGACATACTTTAAGTTCATTTAGTCAACTGCAGACTGACCAAACTAATGTATTCTATTTTAGTCAGAATAGTGATCACACTTTGCAAGGAACAGTGCTGTCTATGGGAGTGTGGGGAATATTCTGGGGTTCTAGTCAGGGTCTGTTTGTTGATCTGGGTACTGGTGACTCTTTTCAGTTTATAAAAATTCGTGAAGCTTTACTCGTGTGTATGTGTGTGTGTGTATCTTTTTTTATTTCACACTTCAATGAGAAATTTAAGAAGAGAAGATAGAATGGTATAATGGATGCCAGAAAAGAGTACATATAGTTCCAGGGGAGCATTAATGATTGCTCAAACCAAAGCATGAATTTAGCTGAATAAATGTGATCTGAAAAAGTTTCTTTGCTTTTGTGAAATTAGGAAGAACCATTCTTTTTTTTTTAAATAAGGTACAGTTGACATATAACATATTTATTTCAGATGTACAACATAATAATTCAATATTTGTACATATTGTGCAATGACTGCCAATATAAGTCTAGTTAACTTCTATCACCATACATAGTTACAATTTTTTTTCTTGTGATGAGGACTTTTAAAATTTAGCAATTTTTGAAGTATACATTATTATTAACTACAGTCACAATGCTGTACATTACAAAGGAGAACCATTCTTTCTGAAGTAAAAAAAGATGAACATGACTCTTAATTTTTAAAATGAATTTGTTAAGATTTTGTAAAAGTACAAATTAATCACTTGATAATTTCTTCCATTAGTGGCCAGTTAGATTTTTTAAAGCAAACCTCTCATCAAGGACAGTTAAAAGCTTTTGGAGAAATGTTTTAAATATCTTTTCTTCTTAAAAGATACGACAGAACTTGGGGAGCCTGTGTGATTCAGTCTTTAAGTGTCCGCCTTCGGCTCAGGTCATGATTGAGCCTGGGATTGAGCCCCGCATGGGGCTCCTTGCTCAGCAGGAAGCCTGCTTCTCCCTCTCCCTCTCCCCCTGCTTGTGTTCCCTCTCTTGCTGTGTCTCTCTCTGTCAAATAAATAAATAAAATCTTAAAAAAAAAAAAAAAGATAAGACATAACTGAGCTAACATAATAGCAAACTACTTACCTGGCCAAGATTCAGGAGGAGATGGGAACCTAAGCAAGGTGAGCACTTTAGACTTTTTGGTAATTTCCATGATTAAGAGATAAAAATTCAGTCTGGAGGCCCATGAAATGTGAAGTCCTGGTTAACACAGTTAGCTTTGTGCTAGGCACTGAAGCAACTCTAGATAGCAACTCTGAGTAGTGGTAACTCCATGTGGTAACTCTGGGTACTACCAACCCCAGGCCCCACCAACTGAGGCTTGTTATTGTTGTTACTTGGTCATTTATCTTTTAGTGACTGGCTGTATTATTTTAGTGAATCTATTTCTCCTTCACAGTTTTAAGCCCCTGATATTGTTCCTAAGAGAAATGCAGCCTTGAGTGCGTCCAGTCACCCTGGGGTCACATGGTTTTTGGCAGGGCTCTCTTACTTTCTTTCCCTGACCACACCCAGCTTTTAAGGTCCATTGATTGCTGGCTGATTACTCCATAATTGTCCAACTCTGCCCTAAGTTTGAGGTGGTACAATGGCAAGCTTGCCTTTCAGTTAAATCCCTGATCCAGGAACGGAGCACTCAGGGGGAGACAGGGACAGCAATGTGCAATCTTTGCCAATTGTCTCTCCTGGCATGGAGGAAATTCTTGTTTCTTTCCTGCTTGTATGAACAAATATTTTTCTTTTTATAAAGACTCTTACTCATCTATTTACCTAGTTAACAATAGATTTGGCTTGTAATAACTCCAAATATATAATTCCTGAAGGGTGCCTGGGTGGCTCAGTTGGTTAAGCGCCTGACTTTTTTTTTTTTTTAAGATTTTATTTATTTCTTTATTTATTTGAGAGAAGAGAGAAAGAGAGCGGGAAGAAGGGTGGGGAGAAAGGGAGAAATAGACTCCCAGCTGAGCCGGAAGCCGGAGGTGGGGCTCAGTCCCTGGACGCTAGATCATGACCTGATCAGAAGGCAGATGCTTGATTTCAGCTCAGGTCATGATCTCAGGGTTGTGAGATCAAGCCCCACATTGAGCCTCACAACTGCTGAAGATTTTCTCTCTCCCTCTCCCTCTGCTCCTCCCCACAATAAATAAATAAATAAATAAATAAGTTATATATATATATATATATATATATATAATTCTTTAGAAAAATTTCCAGTTATATTTCCTTCACTAACTTTATCACAATATCCTAAATTACATTTTTTACTCTTTTATTTTTTAGAGAATATCTGATGCAATTGGTGAATAATTTAAATAACTAGAATGACTAAATGGAGGGTGAGCATTAAAAAATACCAATAATTTTAAAAGGAATAATCAAGTTTCCTAGATTAAGACATATATGTGTAAGCATGGTAAATCATGAAATCATGAGGGATATTGAATTAACACAATTAAAGTAATTGTGTTAAGCTTGGTCAATCAATTCCCTTCTTCTCTTCTTACCTTCTTTTTTCCCCTCCCTCCTTCCTTCCTCCCCCCCCCCTTCCATCCTCCCTCCCATCCTCCCTCCCTTTCTCCCTCCCTTCCTCCCTCCCTTCCTTCCTTCCTTCCTTCCTTTTCTTCTCTTTTTCCTACATTTCTCCCTCCTTCTCCTTTATCTTTTTCTTCTTCTTTTGCATTTTATAGCTCAGGAGTGTGCACTGTTGAGTATTTACCTAAATATAACAATCTTGTAACTTATATTTATAGGATATATTTGAATTAAAACATAAGAAAAAGCAACACCACCAACAAGGGACCTCTTGTTCATTCCCCAATTTTTAAATTATATCCAAAAAACTGTGTAGATAAAGCAATATAGAGAATTTACTTTCTTTGAAGTGATTAATTTTGATTGATTAATTCAACCCATGCCCATAAAAAGTTAAGCAAATTTAAACAAAAATGAATTGAAACTTCTCGGGGAATTCTGCCAAAACCTTGAGTCAAATGAAATTTAATCCTTCTAGAGGTCAGATTTGGAAAAGAGAGATTCCTCCTCTGTTTCTGCTTGTGAGAGCCACAACCCCTAGCACTGCTCTTGGAATTTTGCTCTGGGCTAGGCTTTAAACTCATCATATCTTAAGTTGTAATAGAAATGATATGTAAGAAAACTCAATTAAGCTTTACTTAAATTTCTTTCTGAGATCTAACATAGCCAAGTGGACATACACTTATTCTCAAGTAACTCTCTCAAGTAACTTTTATTGGATTGAAGTTTTTCCAGACTGAAATTCTGGCCTACATGTCCTACTTTGGATTTTGTCCATTTAGTCATCATACATTAATGTGCAAGGTATTTTGCTCAACAGTGTCTTTAGAAAGTATTGAAATGATTGTAATATAGACCTACTATCATGGAGATCAGATTCTAGCAGGAGACATAACAGAATCTGTACACAATTGTTACTATTTAGAGATTTATTACGAGTGTCATGTGACCAGCAGAAAGACCCTTGAGGAAGCTAAGATAATCAATGTCATGTTAAAGGAAAAGACAGCATTTGATCTGGATGCCAAGACTGAGGCAGATTTCACAAGGTGACAATAATAATAGATAAAATTATACTGTTTTAATATGTGCCATGTCCTGTTCTATGTTTCTTACATGGGTTATATCATTTAATTTTCACTTACATTTATTTAATGTGATAGATGTTGCTATTATACTCAATTTGTAGGTGAGGAAAATGAGACAAAGAATGATTCCTCTTCCCTTTCAGAGAAGAAATAGATGTGAACTTCTCCTAGAAGGAAGAAAACATATGAAGATTGAAGTACATATACACCTACAGTTAGTCAAATTAATTTGTGAGGCACTTACTTAAACTTATTATATAATAGAAGTAACCTAAAGTGCAAAATTTTTTTCCCACGATAAAGTTCAACTCTGAAAGTTTCATAATATTTACTTTCTGCTTGGTAATATTTAATATTAATTAAATAAATAAATCATAAAGTATTCGTCTATTGTGTTCAAATGTTACTTTCTAATTATTTATATGGGAAAGATAAATCTATCAAGAGAGGCTAAGATAAACAAATGTGGACTTTTCAAAAATAGGAGAAGACAAGTGGTTAACTACATGTTAGAGTAAATACCTCTTTAGGGTTAAGACTTAAGAAATGAAGAGAATGGTAAATTCCTTATATTTAATCATTCTAAAAATTTGCATGTGTAGAGCACAGTGTGTTATCACTGCTGTGAGCTCAACAGTGTCTATTTCTTTTATTTGTTTTTTAAATGGGAGAGAAAATTCCCTCATAAAAGGGTTAGGCACTTTGTCCCATATCATATTCTAGTATCATCATGCACTTAAAGAAGTGGAAGATTATTTACTCCCTAAAGCCCATTCACAACTGAGATGTTTATCCCCAGGGTTTCTGTCTCTTGCAAATCAGATGTGTATGAAATGCCCACTGATTTCAGAAACAGCTCCACAGTTGGAACACCATCATGGGTCATGAAATATGATGAGAAATCTAGCAGTGTCTCACCCACAGAGTTGATTATGACACTGGGATTTATAAAGCCATATGGGTTCTTTTCTCCTTTGTGGAATTGTCTCATTTTTATCTCCAATGTTGACACCTTGTCTTACAATACTCTACATGAGAAAATAAGTGAATAGCAATTATATATTAAAGGCATTTTTGTAAAACTATATTATAGAGGATTCCCACTCAAGAGATACAAACATAACACTACCATGTCATGTGCCTATAACATTTTTCACGTGTCTGTGTGAGTGTGTGGCCAGTCACAGTTATTATAGTTTCCCAAATATTAAAAAATATGTAAGAAATTATTCACTTTGCAGTGCTGGCCTGAATTCATAGAGTTAGATCCACCCCCCACATACTAACTTCTTCATGCTGTCTGAAATAAGAGAAGCTTCTGCTCACGCAAGGAGAGACATAAAGTAGGTGGGCTGAAGATGACATAAACCAAATCCTCAAGGAGGAGAGAAGAATCTTTGTGATACATTGGGCTGCAATAACAGAGGAACTCTATAGTGAAAAGGAGCTCCCATAAATGGAGAAGAAAAAAAGTAAAGCATGGAAGCTGTATATGGACCAAACATAATAGAATTAACATTTTCCAAATGCTTAATATGTGGCAGGTATACCCATCTATCAGTTTTACACTGTATAATAATCTGACACTGTATATGATAGTGTTTTCAATGCACAAATGTGGAAAATGACCTTCAAAGAAGGCCACTGTGTGCAGGAACTCACAACAGCAGTGGAGGCTTCAGAATTCCGTATGGGAAGGTATCAAAAGGGTCAAGATAGTTGGAAGACAGGGCTTAAAAATGCATTTTATATAACACTCTAGATAATATTAAAGAATGAGGGAAGGGCAAATGCAATTATCTGAAGGGTCAAGCTAAAACCACCCTGTGTCCTCTTGTGTCTGCTGACGTGGCTAGGTGGAACAGGCTGGGACTCCCACCCATTCTGTCCGACTCCAATATGTGTTTGTTGTTCACAGTACCACACTGCCTCCTAAATTGTCAGGTTCAACATTACATTAAAGTTGAACTGTGAGTGATTTCTAAAGAGTAAAACTGAATTACAAAAGCCTCTCTCCCCAAAAAGAAAGATGGATACAAATTGTTTCATTAGTCTGAAAACTCTCTATTGCTCACTTCCAAACTGAAGATTGTCACCGGTTGTTTGCATCCCCAGGACCTCCTGCACCTGAATCATAGCTCTGAGCTGATGGTCACACTGAGCCCACAGTAGCATAGAAAGACAACCCTAGGGGCGCCTGGGTGGCTCAGTCCTTAAGCGTCTGCCTTGGATTCAGGTCATGATCCAGGGTCCTGGGATCGAGCCCCACATCAGGCTCCCTGCTTGGCGGGAAGCCTGCTTCTCCCTCTCCCACTCCCCCTGCTTGTGTTCCCTCTCTCGCTGTGTCTTTCTCTGTCAAATAAATAAATAAAAATCTAAAAAAAAAAGAAAGAAAAAAGAAAGACAAGCCTAAGCATACCATTGGTCTCCTCCTGTGGAATTTGCATAGCTGTAAATCCAAAATCTCTTTCATTAGCAGTTACAGTAATGTGCTGATCAGCCTGCTCCACTTCAGCAGACATGTGATGAGCAGCCCGAATAAACCACAACAAGGAAAAAAAATTTTTCATATACCATAATGATACTTTTTGGGTTATCCCTATGTCGGGTTGCCAAAGAAAGTGCAGAATATTCAGTTAAAGTAGAATTTCAGATAAGCAATGAATAATTTCTAATATGAGTATAAATATATATGCTAGTAAAAGTATAAATATTAGCATAAGTATGTAAGTATGTCTACGTAGTATTTAGGATACACTGATATTAAAAATTAGTATTTATCTGAACTTCAAATTTAATTGGGCATTCAGTATTTGACTTGCTAAATTTGGCAAATTTACCTATGTGCCAGTCAAAGACCTGGTCTCTGGATTCAAGGAATTCAGTCTGGGAGAAACAGGTATATAAACCTCGATTAAAAAGAAAAAATGGTAATTTCTTAAAAAAATATATAAATTGCTTTGCAATCTCAGAAGAGGAAGTGCCTAATTGAGAATGGGTGGAATGAAGACATATCAGTGTCTTTCTGTTTTACAGCTGGAATCAAGTCAGTAAATAAATGGCTGTATAAAAGGCATAAAGAGCTTGCTAAAGAGTTGGGGAAATAGGGCATAAATATAGGCAAAAGTAGCAAACCGTACAAAATAATAATAAAAGAAATACCACAAGGGGTTATGACCAGTTGCTAAATAAATCATCAATACACTACTATCTAAGAGGACTTAATTTGTTGCTCCTTACACTACTCATTGAGGAGAGATTTGATTTATATAGCAGAGGAGAATCTCTCTAAATGCTGGGTAGAATCAAGCATTCAGTTGTGCCCCCAAAGCATTTTATATATACTCTTATTACTATACTCCTCAAATCTCTCAATATTTGTGTCCTCTTTTAGACTATTAATTCCTTGCAGGCAGGGAGTTTTTTATGATTTTCTTTATATTCTTTATTTCCTAGGCCCCTAATTAACACATGTACAGTGTAGGTGCTCAGCAAATATTGAACTGACTCTGTTGGAATTAATGTGGGAGGAAATACCCCTTTAGGGGAAATAAAGGAAATGCTCCTTCAGGGGAAATAAACATAAAATGCTGAAAATTGAAGTGATAATTGTGTAATGCCTGAGTGTGAGTGTGTTTGTTTGTGTGTGTGCTAATATGCATGCTTTTTGACAGTGTGTGGTGAGGTGACCAGCATACCATAGAAGCCTGCAGCTACAAAGTTATTATTTGGTTTTAGTAATAGTAAAGATAATGAGGAACAAAGGAAACGGATAAGAAACAGAATTCATAAACCAAAGATATGATAGCAGAAAAGAGTTTTCATTTATGTTATACAATTTTGTCCAGAAGATAAGCTTTTATCATTTTAATCCCTCATCTCCCAAATGTTATCACTCTAATCACTCATACATATTACCTAAACTACTGAACAAATGATCACCCCTCAATCCTGTCATTTTAAATTCCTTTTGTTCTTTCATATTACCCTACTTTTTACCAACACAAAATGAAACATTATATATGCATATATATATATATGTATATATCCAGCCTGAAATAAGGAAGCTAGGGGAATTAATTAATATTAATTGATTATAGTTGTTTGGAGAGAAACAGATTCCTTGTGTTCCTTCCTCTCTCACTTCCCAATTTCAGCTATTTTGCTCCGTTGGTTGTCCTAAGTTCTAATTACCTATACTCTCTACCATTTATTTTTTGCCATCATTCTTATTAAATCAAAAATGTGTTTGTGTGTGTGTGTGTGTGTGTGTGTGTGTGTGTGTGTGTGTGTTAGAAAAGGGCTTAAGGAAATAACCTATATAAGCATATAGCATGTAGTGATTTTTTAAATGTATACTTTGTGTGTATATATATGCATATAAACTACATTTTATATATATTTCATATCTATATACATATGTATATATATACATATATAATGGGCTTAAGCATATAGCATGAATGATATTTTAAGAGTATTCTCTCTATGTGTGCACATTATTTTGCTTAAAACCAAATTTTGATAGTAAGAACAGGTTGAATCATCTATTTTTTATAGAATGCCAGGTATACTGTTGGTGCTTAATAAATGTTAAATAATAGTAATCTGCTCCTATCCATTGATCTTCTGTCTGCAATTAAGCAATGGGGTGCCAAATTACATATCAAGCAGTTTTTATTAGGTTATATTTTTCTAGGCAGCAGGAGGAGGATTCACAACACTATGCATTATAGATCTTCCTCAGAGCAACGTACCATGCAGTTTAAATACATAAACTTCGGACCCACACCCTGCAGTGAGATTGTCAAGGCTAAAAGCAATATTCAGACTGTTTGCTTTTGCTTTCTTTCTCTCTTCCTTTACTTCAATTTTATTACTTATGTAATAAATAAAGGCTTTTGCATTTTTGAGCAAATTTTTATTGTACTTGAAATTGGTAAAAATTCCCCATGCCAATTTTAAGTTTTGATATCCGTAACTCCTTGGTGATTTTCTTTTCTCTTTGTGTTTTGGTTGTATTTTTTTTTAATTTTTGGCTTTTTGATTTAAGTATATATCATGCTTTGTTACAAATAAAAGATATACCATTTCTAAAGCAGAGGGACAAAGGGGGAATAATTGTTTTGTTTGAAAGAGAGATGGTAGAGAATGAAGCACTGGTACATATTGATCATAAAAACTTAGAATGTATCTTAAATATCTAGTCCAACTCTCAATCTAAGGAATTCCTCTTTATTTTGTCCCTGTCATGAAGTCTGTGCAATCTACAAAAATACTTAAAATGATGAGGAAATCACCTCCTCAGCTCTTCTAAGATGGTTTTCTTGAAAAGATAAACAAAATAGACAAACCTTTAGCTAGACTCACCAAGAAAACAAAAGAACTCAAACAAAATCAGAAATGAAAGAGAAGTTGTTAAAACTGATCCACAGAAATATAAAGGATCATAAGAGACTACTAAGAACAATGTACCAACAAATTGAACAATCTTGAAGAAAAGGATAAATTCCTAGAAATATATAGCCTACCAAGAATGAATCATAAAGAAATAGAAAATCAGAATAGACCAAGGAGTACAGAGATTGAATCAATAATTTAAAAACCTCCCAACAAAGAAAAGCCCAGGACCAAATGGTTTCACTGTTGAATCCTACCAAATATTTAAAGAATAGGGCCAATCATTCTCAAACTTTTGAAAAATATCGAAGAGAAAGGAATATTCCTAAACTCATTTTAAGAGGCTAACATTATCCTCATAACAAAGCCAGATAAGGACATTACAAGAAAACTAAACTATAGGTCAATATCCCTGATAAATATAGATGTAAAAATTCTCAGCCAAATACTAGCAAACTGAATTCAGTAGCACATTAAAAGGATCATACAAAATAATCATATAAGATTCAGTCCTAGAATACAAGGTTGGCACAACATATGCAGATCAGTAAATGTGATCTATGCCATTAACAGAAAGAAAAATAAAAATCACAGAATTATTTTTATAGGTGCAGAAAAAGCATTTGACACAACTCAACTCCTTTCATAATGAAAACTCACCAAATTGGGTATAGAAAAAATGTACTTCAACATAATAAAGGCCACAGATGACAAGAACACACCTAACATTATACACAATAGCAAAAGTTTAAAAGCTTTTCTTCTAAAATCAGTTACAAGATAAGGGTGCCCATTCTCACCAATGCTATTCAATATTAGTACTGGAAGTCTTAGCCAAAGCAAACAGTCAAAAAGAGAGAGACAGACAGAAAGACAGAGAGAAGTCATACAAATTAGAAATAAAGAAGTAAAATTGTCTCTGTCTGCAGATGATATGATATTCTAGATAGAAAACCCTAAAGATTTCACTAAAAAAAAATTGATAGAACTAATATATTCAGCAATGTTTCAGGAGACAAAATCAACATACAAATATTAATTACATTTCTATACACTAACAATGAATTATCTGAAAAAGAAATAAGGAAAACAATCCCATTTACAAATGCATCAACAATAACTGCAAAAAATAATATACTTTGAAATAAATTTAACCAAGGAGATAAAAAAAGCTGTACACTGGAAATTATAACACATTGATAAAAGAATTGGAGAGAAAACAAATAAATAAAAAGATGCCCCTTGTTCATGGATTTGAAGAATTAGCATTGTTAAAATGCTAATAATACCTAAATAAGTCTATAGATTAAATGCAATCCTTATCAAGATTCCAATGACATTTTTCAAAGAAATAGAAAAAACAATGCTAAAATTGGTATGGAACCAAAAAAGACCCAAATAGCCAAAATATTCTCGAAAAAGCAAAACAAAACTTAAGGCACCACATTTCCTGATTTTAAACTATATTCCAAAGCTATGGGAGTCAAAACAATATGGTACTAGCATAGAAAGAGACACATAGACCAATGGAATAGAATTGAGAGCCCAGATATAAACTCATGCATATGTGGTCAACTAATATTTGACAAGGGAACCAAGAACACTCAATGGGGAAAATATAGTCTCTTCAATAGTTTTAGAAAAATGAATATTCACATGCAAAAAAATGAAACTGGGCTTCTACCTTATGCCACTCACAAAATTTAACTTGAAATAAATTAAAGACTTAAATGTAACACCTGAAACCATACAATTCCTAGAAGTAAACATAGCAAAAAAATCCTTGACATTGATCTCAGCAATGATTTGGTGGATATGTCACCAAGCACAAACAACAAAAGTAAAAATAAGTAGGACTATACAAAATTTAAAAAGTTTCTGTACAGCAAAAGAAAGGATTAACAAAATGAAAAAGAAACCTAAGTAATGGGAGAAAATATTTCCAAACCACATATCTGATAAAGGGTTAATATCAAAATATATAAGGAACTCATACAACTCAATAGCAAAAATAATAACAACAATAATAATAATTTGATTAAAATGGACAAAGGACCTGAATAGATATTTTTCCAAAGAAGAAATTCAGATAGTTAACAGGTACATAAAAATGTGCTCACTATCATTGATTATCAGGGAAATGCAAATCTAAACCACAATGAGATATTACCTCATACATGTTAGAATGGCTGTTTTCAAAAAAGACAGGAGATGACAAGTGCTGGCAAGGATGTGGAGAAAGGGAATCCTTGTGTACTGTTGGTGGGAATGTAAATTGGAGCAGCCACTACAGAAAATTGTATGGAAGTTCCTCAAAAAATTAAAGAAAGAACTACCATGTGATCCAATAATCCCACTTCTGGGTACACATTTGAAAAAAAACCAATTTCTGAAGTGATATTTGCACTCTATGTTCATCGCAGCACAAAGGACTAACCTAAATGTTCATTAATGAATGAATGGATAAAGAAAATGTGGAATAAATAAATACAATAGAATATTATTTAGCAATAAAAAAAAGGAAATTCTGTCATTTGCAGTAACATGGAGTAGTTTTGCTGACCATCACTCTCAGACACCCACGCTTAGATTTAGGACTTCCTGTGCCTTCTCTCTGGGATCTGCATATTTGAAGATTCTGGTTCCCAAAGGGGAACGCTTTTACAAGGGGCATAAAGAAAGAGCCATTTGATTATGGATTTGTTAAAATTGCCATCTGGGAACTTAGGGGTCATTGAGTCAAGAGAAGAGCAGGCAAAGAGAAAAGATACCACCTTTGTAGAGGTAGATGACCCTGATCATCAGGATGAGTTAGGCCTGCCATTGCATCATGGGGGCAAGTAGGGATATATGTGGCATCTAGATGACCCACTTGGGCACTTTTCACTCATTTGCTCAATTATAAAGAGGCAAGTACAGCAACCCTGACTTGGAAAATGTAGAGTGACCAGGAGCCCAGACTCCTACAGGATGAAGGTCAGGAAAGACACTGACACTAAGAGAGGGATGAAGGTTGAATACATTTAGAAACTGGATAGTGAAAAACATTCAAGATGAGAGTCCTTGAAGGCCTTAGAGCTATAGCGGTGAATATATATGAAGAAAGATCCAAGTAGCCTAAGGTAGCTGTGGTAGATGCTATGATGTGCAACCCACATGACCTCAAAGAAGATCATGAACATGTATGTAACAGGTTCTTCTTTTTCATCCAAAGAACAGTTGTTGAGCACTTTTATGCAATTCAGTACTGTTCTATGTGTTGGGGATTTACCTGTGACAGAACAAAAAAGGCATATTTATTTAATGTCTACCAATAATTCAAACCTCCATGAAAGGATAAATAATAATCTTCCTTGTTTACTGCTATATCCACACAACTTATCAGAATGCTTAGCACCAAGTAGTCCCTCAATAAATAGCTATTGATTGAATAAATGAATTAATTAATTTATGTCATTCTTACTTAGCTTCTAACAGAGGGGTCATTCCTAAAACACAACATTATCAGAATATCTACCTAATCCCTTCACTGCAGCACCCAGATTACTTTTAGGTGGAATAATTGGGGAAGATGTGTGTCTGTTGTTTCTTCTTTTGAGCTGCTTCCTTTGGCTGCTACTTCCTTTGCGCCCACTCTAACCTGAAGAGGAATTACGAGGAGTGTAGCTCAGCCTAGATAAATTCACATAACACAAATCCAACACATTCATGCATGACTGAAATGAGTTCACTGATTTATATTCTGAAAATTCAATAGAAAAATCCTGGGGACATCAAATGGCAACATTCATACTTTTAACCATATTCTAATTACTTATTTCCACCCAAATTGCCTTCTACAAACTTTAATAAAACTTGATTATAGGATTATATTTTATAATCTATGCTGAATTGTTGAGAATTTCTCCAACTAAAGGTTCTGGCTGAAGATATTTGTACTTTGGCATGTGAGATTCCAAAATCGGGGCTCCTAGCTAGGAGAAGACTATCCAATTACAAAGGCTAATTATATCCTTTGAGCAATTTTGTTCAAGTTACAAGTGGGTGGAATCTCACAGGTGGTTACAGGGCCTTAATGATGACAACATTCTCTTCTCCTGGTGCTTCCTTCCATTATACTAGCAACTTTTAGCCATATTCTTTTCATTAATTCCCTCACTTGCATTGGGAATGACCCTTAGATCTACCCTAGATTTATATTGGATCTATGTGACTATTTTGGAAAGAGAGAGGTACTTTTCATAACCATGGCTTAGTTCATTTATATGGCCACATTTCTGAGTTGTAAATTTGAGCAGAGACCTGAATAAAGGAAGGAAACAAGCCACTGAATGGAATGGGTGATAATTCTCAAAAGGGATCTGCCTTTTAGGGGGTGTTTTGTTTGTCACCATTGGAGGGCATTGAGTGGACAGAGGCCTGGCATCATGGTCATTCTGCAATTGGGGCAACCTACATAATAAATAATTGTGTCCCATTCATTATGACTGTTAAGTGCCCCCGCAAGAGTGGCTTCTGCGAATTCCCACAGTCCCAGACACACTGCTCTCTGTCATCATTCTATAGCAGCAACCCCTGCTTCATACGACAATAAGGATCAATCATTTGTACTGAGGAGTCCAAAGTGACCAAGCAATATGTGGAGCCTTAGGTTCAATGGAATTCAACCTATCATCTTTGGTTTTGTGAATGCATTTTTGATATTTCTAACAAAAAAGAGAATAAGAAACAGGTCACACTCATATGGAATGGACAACAGTATACAAGTCTATGTTAATAAGTCACTTCTCTGCAAGAATTAGCAAAGCCTTGTGGGAAAATCATCCTAAGTACCAAATCAGTTATAGTAAAGTATGTCTGGACCTTAACCTCTAGGTTTTTTTGTGCAAAACTTAATTTTAATTCTCAGGAACAATAAACTCTATGGGACTCTCCACACTAGGTGGTTGTACTAGTACTTTAGTGCATCCTATGTTAAGTATTGCTTGAATAATATAAGCTGTTAACTGTAGCTCTACTGAAACATTCTTTTTATTAGTATATATTAAGGTATTTTTAAATATAATCTTTAAAGATATTAATATGTAAAAAGTTCTATTAAAATCCATTTAGAAGGGTAATATTTATTACTTACAAACATTAATCCAAATATCTAAGCTTAATTCTTTTTTTTTAAGATTTTATTTATTTGTCAGAGAAAGAGAGAGAGAGTACAAGCAGGGGGAGCGGCAGGCAGAGGGAGAGAGAGAAGCAGGCTCTTCGCCGAGCAGGGAGCCCAACGTGGGACTCAATCCTAGGACCTTGGGATCATGACCTGAGCCTAAGGCAGCTGCTTAACCAACTGAGCCACCCAGGCGCCCCATAATGAAGTTTTATTCTTATTAGCTTCCTTAAACATTTAGGAAATGAAAAATAGTCTATTTTACATTGATTAGAGTTATAGTAAACATATTGAAATTATAAACAATTATTCATTAATTTTTATTTTATTTTATTTTTTTATTTTTTTAAGATTTTATTTATTTGACAGAGAGAGACACAGTGAGAGGGAACACAAGCAGGGGGAGTGGGAGATGGAGAAGCGGGCTTCCTGCTGAGCAGGAAGCCTGATGCGGGGCTCAATCCCAGGACCCTGGGATCATGACCTGAGCCGAAGGCAGGCGCTTAACGACTGAGCCGCCCAGGCGTTCCTATTCATTAATTTTTAAAAAAAATATATGTACGTTCATCACATACCATATCAGTTATAGAAATAGATGCTTTAAACACAAATCAAATATATAAAGAAGATAGGCTCTTCTAAATTTCCTGTGGAAGAATATATAAAATTTAGGGAACTTCATTTTTTTCATCAGAAGATGCCAAGATATGTCAGAATAGACATCTTGCAGCATGAAGTGAGTGAAGATGGGAGTCATACAAAATTTTGGTAATGAGAGTTGGAAACTGGCTCGTTTCCATTTTTATTAAGAATCTGAATTTAGCTTATGTTCACTTAGAAGTTTATTACCTTTCTAGACAAATCTAATCTACATTTGTAGGTCATTCTCCACCCTTTCCATTGATTCTCACTAAGATCTAATGGGAAATCAACTCAGGAGAATGCCATTTTCCTATTCTTGTGCAATTAACATCCCTGATTGAGCACACAGGTTATGGGCTGAAAGACTTTAAAAGAGATAGAAGAAGATACTGGGCAGGCATGTTACTTTCTACCGATATGAGTATAGTAGGTTTCAAGTTTGGGAGAAATATGTGTCTGTAATATTTAGAACTTAGTCAGAGAAACAAACAAATAAAAACAAAAAATGAGGACACAAAAATATCCAGCTAATTAATTCATCAGTTCAACAGAGAGACATTGGAGAAGGTCCTTCTTTTAAGGAGTTTATAGTCCTTAAGTTTATAGGAGTTTGTAACAAGATATTGTACATAATTCCCATTATTCATACTTGAAATTTTTTTGAGAAAAGCTAGTAAATGATTACAAACTTGAAAACCTTTCACATTGTCCCTAACTATACTTTAAGTTTGATATGGTGCCCCATGACCCCTCTCCAGGTTTGACTAGGTCCACAACTCAACAGAACAAAAATTTACAAACCTCTGTTCCTGAACTGCCTCTTACCTACCTGAAAAATTCCTGCTTAATTTACACTCTAAGGCAAATTTTAATTTTTATCTTCCCCAAACGGAATATTTTAAATGTTAATATAAGGCAAAATTTTCTCCAAATTATTTTGTTGAAAAGAGGAATCACCTGGGGTTATCTGCGTGGTTCAGTGCATTGAGCATCCAACTCTTGATTTCGGCTCAGATCATGATCTCAGGGTCGTGAACGAGAGCCCTACATTGGGCTCTGCACTCTGGGGAGAGTCTGCTTGAAATTTTTTCCCTTTCCCTCTCCCTCTGCCCCTCCCCCACTCTCTTTTCTTTCTCTCTCTCTCAATTAAATAAATATATCTTAAAAAAAAGAAGAAATCATCTGATACTAAAATCCTTGTGAAGCCTTTGGTATTACAGGTCTCTCTTTTTTACTTTATTTTGAAAAGTCTTATTGAAGACAACTTAGCCTGAAAATTGTGAAATGACATTGTTGGGTGCTTATAGAGTCTTCCTGATGGAATTGGTTTAAAAAAAGAAAGAGAGAAGGAAGAAAAGAAATGTAATGTGAATTTAGTTATTACTCATTTTGTTCTTGAGATGGGACCTAAAATCATAATAATTAGTTATCTTTTTTTAAAAGGTGAAATAAGTGATTCAATAAGTATTCTAGTTACAGAAATCACAAATATACACCAATAGGACAATGTATTGTCAACTCCTGGATACCTGGATACCTGTGCCCTAGAATAAAATGTCCAACAATGAAAGCACAAACAAACTCAAAGATTATCTAAGAAAAGTAAAAGCAAAGGCAAAATCCTCCAGATAACACCAAACACAACTTTGATGAATAAAAATAAAAGACACTAATATCAAAGGTATTTGTGAAGGGGTAAACAAGCTTATTTCATGAAATATAAAAGAGGACAAAAAGCAACATTTGTAAATAAAAGGATGATTTTTGTAATTTGTGGATCTTTCCATCTCTCTCCACGTAAACAGCCCTGAAAAGCTCATCAATTCAAGTTGTTCCTCAAAAAAAACAGTGTTTGGATTTTCTCACCGACCAGTTGTGGGGTGAGGGAGATCCCCTGATAAGCGTACCTATGTGATAGCACACTCTTATTTGTATGCGTGTTAATCATTGACTGATGTTTGTGCCTACTTACAATACTTATTATTTGTGTGCATGTTAACAATATACAAATATTATTGTGAGCAAGCCAAAAATTGCTTGACATTTGTCCCTATTGTCAACAAATGCTATCTGAACAAAGAACTGTGTACCATGTGTGATGTCTTCTATGTAACAGGAAATTTATTGGACAGTGGGGACATAGAGGTAAACTGCCTTCTTGAGGATCACTGTTCTATTATGTCCTTATACATAACTCTCTCTCTTTACTTTAAAGAATATTAAGAAAATTATAGTTAGCTATATATTTATAGGTCTCCTGTTTCTTCCTACTGCTCAAGATTGTGAATTTCTTGAAAACTGAGTCCATGTAATGGTATTTCACTACATAACATTGTGGCTGACGCATAGATGACAAAAACAAAAGTTTCCTGGATTAAAGAATAGTAATATTCAATCTATTTCAAGAGATATATAATTCAAGCCTCAATTAAAAAAAGTATTATTAAATGACTTATAATCTGGGCCAATGAATGTTATACTTTGAAAAGAAAAAGCAGTCTATTTTTTTATTATTGAAGTATAATTGACATACAATATCCTATTAGTTTCAGGTGTATCTCATAGAGATTCGGAATTTTTATACATTATGAAATGATCCTCATGATAAGTCTACTTACCATCTGTCACCATACAGTTACTACAATATTATTGACTATATTCCCTGTGCTGTATATTACATCCCCATGACTTATTTATTTTATGCCTGGAAGTTTGTACCACTTAATCTCCTTCACCTATTTCACCCAGAACTCCCTTCACTTTGCCCCACTACCCAGCAACCACTACTTTGTTCTCTGTATTTATGAGTCTGTTTCTGTTTTTTGTTTTATTTTGTTTTGTTTTTTAGATTCCTTACATAAATAAAATCACATGGATCATATGGTATTTGTCTTTTTCAGTCTGAATTATTTCACTTAGCATAATACTCTATAGTTCCATCCATGTTGTTGCATATATATAAAACATGTATATGTTATATTCGTATATACATATATAATATGCTATTCATATATGTATATACATTCTATAATATATACTATGTACATACTATGTCATCTAATATATAATATACTACATACACACACACACCACATCCTCTTTATCCATTCATCTATCGATGGATATTTGGTTTGCTTCCATATCTTGGCTATGGGAAATAATGCTGCAATTAACACAGGGGTGTATATATCTTTTCAAATTAGTGTTTTTGTTTGCTTTTGGTAACTTTCAGGAATATAATTACTGGGTCATATGGTATTTCTCTTTTTAATTTTTTGAGGAACCTCCATACTGTTTTCCACCAAGTTACATTCCCACCACCAGGGCACAAGGGTTCCCTTTTCTCCACGTCCTCACCAACACTCATCATTTCTTGTCTTTTTGATACTAGCAATTCTGACTGATGTGAGGTGATATCTCATTATGGTTTTGATTTGCATTCCCCTGATGATTAGTGATGTTGAACACCTTCCCATGTGCCGGTTGGTCAACTGTATGTCTTCTTCTTCTTCTTCTTCTTCAAAAAAGTCTATTTAAGTTCTCTGCCCATTTTTTAATCAGGTTGTTCATTTTTTGATATTAAGTTGTGTAAGTCCTTTATATATTTTTAATATTAACTTCTTTTTGGATATATGATTTGCAAATATCTTCTCCCATTCACTAGGTAGCCTTTTGTTTTGTTGATGATTTCTTTGCTATGTGAAGCTTTTTAGTTTGATATAGTCCCATTTGTTTATTTTAGCTTTTGCCGCCCTTGAAAATAGTCTATTTTATAAAATTGGACTGTGGTGGGGCACCTGGGTGGTGCAGTCTGTTAAACGTCTGGCTCTTGGTTTCTGCTCAGGTGATGATCTCAGGGTCCTGAGACCATGCCTGTATTAGGCTCCACACTCAGCATAGAGTCTGCTTGAGATTCTCTGTCTCCCTCTCCCACTGCCCCTTCCACCCATGCTCGTTCTCTTTCACTTGTTCTCTCTCTAAAATAAATAAATAAATCCTAAAAAAAATTGGATGATGCTATGTTTTTCTAAGTAAAGAGAGCTCTAGAATACTATTAGATTAAAATCCAGGAATTGTAACGCAATTTTAAATGGCATTTTTAGGATTTCTAGGTCCAGAAAGTAGACCTTTTTTGGTGCCTTACAGTAACTATTTATCATCTTACTGCTCGGTGATAATAAAAATTCTGATTAAAGATAATACAATGTTTGGCCTATCAAATTAGAAAAGATTCACAATGATATTATATAGTTCTGGCAAGGGTACTCTTTATGATTGGCACTTTCCTTCCTACTAGTAGCTGTGTAAATTTTCACAGAGCTTTTGGAAAGCAATTTGGCAGTATATGCTAACTTTTAAAATCTTCATCTATATTGACTCACAAATTCCAATTTTAGGAAAAACATACTAAATTAGTATTTGGAGATATAGCACAAATTGGCTATACATTTGTATTATTCTTATAATTACAAATGATTTCATGTCTAAATATAGGAGACTATGTAAACACATTCCAGTGAATCTATTTGAATATTATATAGATAATAAAAGTATATTTTTAGAGAATATTTAGAGATGGAAATTTATTATGTAATGTTAAATTAAAATAACTAGGTATAAGTTTAAAAATGGTATAAATGTACAAAACTCCCATTACAAACACTAGTCCAGAAAAAAGCATAAGAACAATTTAAATAGTTTGATGATATCATCTTTGCTAGATATGCTTCCAATTTTTGAAAATATAGTTGATAATTTTTATTTAACTTGGCTCTTAAATACAAAGGCAGCAGGCCACACATTCAACTCACAACTACTCTGATGTTCACAGAAAATATAACTATTTTATACTTTTTCACTCACTAATATGGCCATCCTCCTAGCCTCCCATATCTCTGGTTGGCAGGGGAGATAACTAAACTCCCTTATCTATAGCTGATGATTTAAAACATCCTTTAGACAGTGTCAGATGGATGTCTTTTGGTAAATTCTTACTCCAAGAGATATTTAGGGGACTGGAAGGAGAGAAATGCTTTTGTGGGTCTGTGGCACAAAGCAGAAGCATCTCCTCCCCAAAGTCCTCATGCTCTTCTTTTGGTATATGTTGGCTGACATCTGCTCTTCTCAAGGACAATGGCCCCCACTCACTGTGGAGAAGGCAGACTTGCTCTACCACATTTGTTCTGAAGTCTGTGGCTCTGTAACTTGTGCTTTGACTTCTTTTGGCTTGAGTGGCATTTTCTCCCATCCTCCTTAGCTCATTGGACTTCACTCTGGCTCAGGTAGCACTAAAGATCCTTCCGGCAAGCATCACTTTTATTTCTGCCTTGGTTTTGGCAGTGCTTTCAGTAGATACACTTTATTCCGTTATCTTACATTTGACAGGACAGCCAGACTCTGAACTATTTCTGGCTTCTCTGTGACATGCAGTCATATACCATAGTGGATTAGGAGAGTTGGGAGAGCTAACTTCAGTGCTTCCTTCTTCTGGGCATCATTCATACACCCAAATTATTTTAATGTGCCACATCCCAGGTTGATATTGCCCCCCCCAACCATCAGGAGGTAGATGGGCTTTTCTTTTACTTGTCTACAGTTTACCTGTTTTATTCCTGACATTATTCCTTGCCTTAATGACTTCCAATCCTGCTTGTTGCTGACATGCTAATGAGGATGTTAAAAGGAAATTTAAAGCAATTGTGATAAAAATCAAAACGGTGGTTGCCTCTGTTGATGATAGTGTTTGGAAAGTTTCAGAATGAAATTTTTAATAAAATATTTAATATTAATACTATATCGTTTAATTGAGTAATAGTTATAGAGCCCACATGTTTGTCAAAATTGATCAAACTCTATAAATAAACTATTAAACCACAATAAAAATATATATAAGAGAAAGAATTAAAAATCCTCTCTAAGGAAAGCATTATCTTTCCTTATGTTCTTACCTTGTTGAGTAGATCTATATTGCTTGTCAGAGGCTGAACTGTCCTTCTAATGGTCTTAAAAAAAACCTTTTTTATAAATTAATTGTGGTAAAATATATGTAACATAAAACTTAACATTTTACTTATTTTTAAGTGCATGATATAATGGCACTAATTATTTTCACAACATTGTGCAATCATTATCACTATTTCCGGAACTTTTCCATCACTCCAAACAGAAACTCCATACCCATCAAGCAGTAACTTCCCATTCCTTTCTCCCCTCAGTCCCTGCTAATTTCTAATCCACTTTGTTACTATGAATTTGTTCATTTTAGATATTTTATGTAGTTGGAATCTTATAATAGTCCTCCCTTTGTGTCTTTTTATTCACTTAGTATGTTTTCAAGGTTCATCCATGTTGTACAATATCTCAGAACTTAATTTCTTCTTTTTCTCGGTAGACTTTACTTTTTTTTTTTTTTTTAAGATTTTACTTATTTATTTGACACAGAGAGAGAGAGAACCAGCGGGGAGAGGGACAGAGAAAGAGGGAGAAGTAGGTTCCCCACTGAGCATGGAGCCTGATGTGGGGCTTGATCTCGGGCCTCTGACATCATGACCTGAGCTGAAGGCAGACACTTAACTGACTGAGCCACCCAGGTGCCCCAGACCTTACTTTTTTAGAGCAAATGTAAGTGCAAGGTACAGAGATTTCACATATACTCCCTGACCCTACACATCATAGCCTCTCCCACTATGAATAGCCCACATCATAGTGGTAAATTTGTTATGATCTTGAACTTATTATATTAATACATCATTATCACTCAAAGCCCATAGTTTACATTATGGTTCAATCTTGGTGGTATACGTTCTAGGCATTTAGGCAAATTTGTAATAACATGTATCCACCATTATAATATCATACAGAATCCTTTCACTGCCCTAAAAATCCTCAGTGCTCTAGTTATTCATCTCTCTCTCATTCCTAACCCCTGATGAACACAGATTTTTTTTACTGTCTCCCTAGTTTTGCCTTTTCCAGAAAGTAATATAGTTGGGATCATACAATATTTGGCCTTTTTCAAGTTGGCTACTTTCACTTACTAATATGCATTTAAGTTCCTCCATGTCTTTTCAAGGCTAGATAGTTTTTTGTTTGTTTGTTTGTTTGTTTTAGCACTGAAGATTATGTCAGTGTCTGGATGGCCCACAGTTTATTTATTCATCCACCTACTGAAGGACATTTTGATTGTTTGCAAGTTTTGGTAATTTGAATTAAATTGGTTTAAACATCCATTTGCAAGTTTTTGTGTGAAATTAGTTTTCAATTCATTTGGGTAATACCAAAGAGTGTGACGGCTGCGTTGTATGGTAAGACTATGTTTAGCTTTGTAAGAAACTGCCAAAATAACTTCCAAAATGGTTAGATTATTTTGCATTCCTACCAGCAATGAATGAGAGTTCCTATTGTTTCACATCCTTGCCAGCATTCATTATTGACAGTGTTTTGGTCATTCTAGTAGATGTGTAGTGGTATCTCATTGTTATAATTTGCAATTCCCTAATGATATATGATGCTGAGTATCTCTTTTCATATGCTTATTTTCCATCTCTATATCTTTGGTGAAGCGTTCAGATCTTTTGCTCATTTTTAAATCGGGTCGCATTCTTATTATTGCATTTTAAGAGTTCTTTCTACATTTTGTATAACAGTCTTAGATGTGACTTTTGGAAAGATTTTCTCCCAGTCTTACTGCATATTTATAGAAAAAGAAGTGAATTTAAATACTAAAAATAGTAACCAATGGTGATGGTATTAGAAGTGATTTTTATTTACCTTTCACTAATGTTAGTCACAAAATTTCTGCAGTGGACCTATATTTTGCATATAATGAGAAAAGAAATAACCATTAAATCTGTCAAATGCGGTTTCACCTAACTTTTACCTAAAATGGCAATGATAAGGAAGAAAAGGTTAAACAACACAGCACCCCAAAACTAGGAACTAGAAATGATAACCAAGCTACTGTCAGAATGTGGGAGAAATTTCCTTTCTGGTAAGTGGCAAATGGGATTAAATAAAAATTGGTTCTCCCTGTTCATAGTGCCAAAACCAGAGAAAAATGTAACCCAGATCTTTCTTGCCCTCACATGAAATCATAATATAAGTAATTACTCAAACAGGTTGTCTCTATATACTCAGAGCTATTCCAGTCCTTACCAAAATACTTCCAAATTATAAACTGAGTACTCAGAAAGTATCACATATCGCCTCAGGATTAAATTCATGCAGCCTAGCAGGACTACTATCCATACTGACTGTGACGGCATGTGCCAGATAATATCCCTACTCTCTGGGCAACATTTTCAGTTCATCTCCCCATAAGTGGGACTCTAGCTGAGGTAGCTGATCTATCATGACTTTATGTCTCCACCAGATACTCCTTCCCATACTTTATCATCTAGTTGCCACAGCTCTTGGGAACAGTAATGGGTGGTATATGATGTTGCTCAACCCACTGTTTCAGCAGAAATGACCCTTATAGTGTGGAAGCTGTGTGTAAAGTCTGTGGTAAAGACAAAAGACCATTATGTTTGTTTCTTGCATTTATTAATTTTTTTAAAGATTTTATTTATTTATTTGACAGAGAGAGCACAAGCAGGGGGAGCAGGAGAAGGAAATGGAAAAGCAGGCTCCCCGCTGAGCAGGGAGCTTGATGCAGGGCTCTATCCCAGGACCCTGGGATCATGACCTGAGCTGAAGGCAGATGCTTAACCATCTGAGCCACCCAGGCGCCCCACATTTATTAATTTTTAACATTTATTCAATGAAACTTTTATTTTTCCTTTTTAAATTTTATTTTAATTTCAGTGCCATTAACACACAGTACTATGTTAGTTTTAGGCGTACAATATAGTGATTCAACAGTTCTATACATTACTCAGTGCTCATCATGATAAGTATATTCTTAATCCTCTTCACCTGTTTCATCCATGTCCCCACCCACCTCCCATCTGGTAACCATTAGTTTGTTCTCCAGAGTTAAGGGTCTATTTTTTGGTTTGTCTCTTTTTGTTGTTATTCATTTGTTTCTTAAATTCCACATATGGGTGTAATCATATGGTATTTGTCTTTCTCTGACCGACTTTTTTCACTCAGCATTATACTCTCTAGATCCATTCATGTTGTTTCAAATGATATATATATATCACTTCTTCTTTATTCATTTATTGATGGACCACTTGGACTGCTTCCATAATTTGGCTATTATAAATAATGTTTCAATACATATATGGGTGCATATAATTTTTTGAATTAATATTTTTATATTCTTTGGATAAATACCCAATAGTGGAATTACTGGATTATATGGTAATTTTATTTTTCATTTTTTGAGGAACCTCCATACTATTTTCCACAGAGGTTGCACCAGTTTGCATTCCTACTAACAGTGCAAGAGGGTTCTCTTTTCCCCACATCCTTACCAACAGTTGCTGTTTCTTGTGCTTTCGATTTTAGCCAATTTTACATCATACCCTGATATAAAAATATCAGGGTAATTCTGCCTCATAGACAGATGTAAGGTGACAACTCATTGCGGTTTTGATTTGCATTTCCCTGATGATGAGTGATGTTGAGCATCTTTTCATGTTTCCATTGGCCATCTGTATGTCTATTTTGGAGAAGTGTCTGTTCATGTCTTCTGCCCATTTTTAAGTTGGTTATTTGGTTTTTGAGTGTTGAGTTATATCAGTTCTTTATACATTTAGATATTAACCCTTTATGTCATTTGAAAATATCTTCTCCCATTCAGTAGGTTGTCTTTTAGTTTTGTTGATTATTTTCTTTGCTGTGCAGAAGCTTTGTATTTTGATATAGTCTCAATGGTTTATTTTTGCTTTTGTTTACCTTGCCTTGGGAGACATATCTAGAAAAGTGTTGTTATGTCCTATGTCAAGAGAAATTATTGCCTGTGCTCTCTTCTGGGATTTTTATGGTTTCAGGTCTTACATTTAGGTCTTCAATCCATTTTCAGTTTCATTTTTGTGTACGGTGTAAGAAAGTGGCCTAATTTCATTCTTTTGCATGTAACTGTTAGTCTTCCTGTCTTTCTCCCATTGCATATTCTTGCATCCTTTGTGGAATATTAATCAATCATATAATCATGTGTTTATTTCTGGACTCTATTCTGTTCCATTGAACTACATGTATAGCTTTGTGGTATATCTTGAAATCTTGGATTGTGATACCTCCAGTTTTGTTCTTCTGTTTCAAGTTTGCTTTGGCTATTCAGGGTTTTTTGTGGTTCCATATAAATTTTAGGATTATTTGTTCTAGTTCTGTGAAAAATGCTATTGGTATTTTAATAGGAATTGCATTTAATCTGTAGATTGCCTTGGGTAGTGTGAGCATTTTAACAATATTTGTTCTTCTAATCCATGAGCATGGAATATTTTTTTTCCATTTGTTTGTGTTGGCTTCAATTTCTTTCATCAATGTGGGATAGTTTTCAGAGTTCAGGTTCTTTCACCTTCCTGGTTAAGTTTATTCCTAGGTATCTTTTTTGATGCCACTGTAAATGAGAATATTTTCTTAATTTCTCCTTCTGCTATTTCATTATTGGTATGTGGAAATGCAACAGATTTCTATATGTTGATTTTGTATCCTGTGACCTTACTGAATTCATTTTTCAGTTCTAATAGTTTTTATGTGGAATCTTTAGGGGTTTCTAAAACCCAAAGTATGTCATCTGCAAATAGTGAAAGTTTTATTTCTTCCCTACCAATTTGGACGCTTTTTTTTTCTTGTCTGATTGCTTTGGCTAGGATATCAGTACTATATTGAATAAAAGTGATGGGAGTGGATGTCCTCATCTTGTTTCTAATCTTAGGCTCTCAGTTTTTCACGATTGAGTCTGATGTTAGCTGTGGGTTTTTCATATAAGGCCTTTATTATGTTGAGGTATGTTCCCTCTAGACCTAGTTTGTTGAAGCTTTTTATCATGAATGGATATTGTTCTTGGTCAAATGTTTTTTCTGCCCCTATTGAAATGATCATATGATTTTTATCCTTTCTCTTGTTGATGTGATGTATCATGGTAATTGATATGAAGATCAATTCTGTTTTATTGCGGGTAATCCATGTGTTCAAATTTTCTATTTCTTCCTGATTCAGTTTTGATAATTTATATGTTTCTAGGAATTTATCTAATTCTTCTAGGTTGTCTAATGTATTGACATATGATTTTTCATAATATTCTCTTAAATTTTTTTTGTACTTCTGTGGTGTCTGTTGTTATTTCTCCTCTTTCCTATTTGATTTTGTTTGAGTCCTTTCTGTCTTTCTCTCTCTCTCTCTCTCTTTTTTTATGAGTTGAGTCTGGTTAAAAGTTTATCAATTTTATCTTTTCATAGGACCAGCTCCCGGTTTCATTGATCTGTTCTTTTTTCTTTTCTTTTTCTTTTTTTTTTTTTTTTAGTTTCTACATCATTTATTTATGCTTTAATCTTTATTTTTTCCTTCCTTCTACTGGTTTTGGGTTTTGTTTGTTCTTTTTCTAGCTCCTTTAAGTGTAAGGTTAGGCTGTTTATCTGAGATTTTTCTTGCTTCTTGAAGTAGGCCTACATTGCTGTAAACTTCCCTCTTAGAACAGCTTTTGCTGCATCACCAAGACCTTCGACCATTGTGTTTTCATTTTCATTTGTTTCCATGTATTTTTTGATTTCCTCCTTGTGACTCATTCATTGTTTAGTTGCATATTATTTAACCTCTCTTTTCTCCTTCTTTAAAGATTTATTTATTTATTTGAGAGAGAGAGAGAGAGCAAGCAAGCACACAAGCAGGGGGAAAGGGAGAATCCTCAAGCAGACACCCTGCTGAGCATGGAGCCCTACATGGGGCTTGATCCCAGGACCCTGAGATCATGACCTGAGCTGAAATCAAGAGTGGCCTCTTAACCGACTGAGCCAACCAGGCACCCCTCTCTCTTCTTCGTCTGGGATCCTTACAATGTAAATGTTATTACCCTTGATGGTGTCACTGATTTCCCCATTTTCATTTATTATTATTATCTTTCTCTCACCTGCCTGGCTTGATTGCTTTCCATTACTCTGTCCTCCAGGTCACTGATCTGTTCTTCTGCTTCCTCTAATCTACTATTTATTCCATCTAGTGTTTTTTTAATTTTGGTTATTGAGTTCTTCATCTCTAATTGGCTCTTTTTTGTGTTTTCTATCTCTTTGTTAATGGTCTCACTGAAGTTCTCCACTCTTCTCAAGTCCAGTGAGTATCTTTATGACTATTACTTTAAGTTCTCTATTAGGCATATTACTTATCTTCATTTCAGTTAGTTCTCTTGCTGTGATTCTGTCTTGTTCTTTCATTTGAAACATAATCCTCTGTCTCTTCATTTTAGCCAATTCTCTGTGTCTATTTCTTTGGGTTACAAAAGTCAGTTATGATCTCCTGCTATTGAAAGTAGTGGCTTTATAAAGAAGAGTTCCTGTAGTGCCCTGCAATACATTGTCTCCTGTTGACTAGAACCTGGTGCTTCGGAGTGTCTTCTATGTGTATTGCATGTGCCCTAATGTTATGGCTGAGCATGTTTGCCTTCAGTCCAGTCATTTGCAATAGTTCTTTTTGCCTGTCTTGGGCAGGGTTTGGTCCCTGTGTTTTTAGTGGACCAGTCTGAGGCACTTTGGGCTTGAATTAAATACCAGGCATTTGCCAGAGATATGGTAACATGCAACTGCTGGACACTTTCCTTATGTTGTCCCCTGAGAAGTTTTCATTGGTGAGTGGGCCCTGCAGACCAGGTGTCTGCCTCTAGACAACTGCTGGGGTTACAGTTTGACTAGTGTGTGTGGTTATTTTCCCCTCTCCCCAGGGCAGGAGTCACTTTGAAGTGATGTTGGTCCCTGTCTGGGCTACTTGCACCATACCAGGTTTGTGGAACCACTTTGGATGGACTCTGGTCAAAGGTGTATTGGAGTGGTAGGTCCACAGGAGAAGGTGGGGGGTGTGGTACAAGGTGTTAGCAAGTTTTGAGCAGGTCTGCTGTGGGAAGGGACCTGAAGCAGAGGCATGGCTGGAGGGGGAGGGCCCACAGGAGAATGCAGTGGGGTGGGAGAATGCTGTTAGCAAGTTAGGTAAGAAGTATTAGCACCACTCTGGTTCCTGCAGGTTTGTATGTGTCTAGGTGGGGGAGTGTGGGAGGAAAATGGTGCCTGCCAGCTCCTTTGTTCTTGAAGAAGTCTCTCAACAATTCCTGCCCCTCTAGCTCATGCTCTGAAATTAGTAAACATATCTCCCTCCCTTATTCCACTTTTCAAACTGTTGCTTCTATGCTGTATCTCCAAAGGGCCATTTGTTGTGTTATCTCTTTAAGGGCAGAGATTCAGTTTCTTCTAGCCCTTCTGGCTCTCCCAGACCTGAGCCCACTGACTTATAAAGTTCCAGGTACTTAGCCCCACTGACTCACAAATTATGCCCCTCTGGTTTTCATGTGTGTTTCCTGTGCCTGGGGTGCTTGGTGTGAGGAACTCTTCCTCTCCCCTATTCATACCTGTGATGTCCCTCCCTCCTGGGTCCATTTAGCTCCCAACCACCTCTCTGCCCCTCCTACCCTTTTTTATGTGGCCTCTTCTCTACATTTGGCTGTGGAGAGTCTGTTCTGCCAGTCCTTGGGGTCATTTTTGAGGTTGTTTACACACTGATGTGGGTGTTATCTAGTTGTATCCATGGGAGGAGGTGACGTTAGGTCCTTCTACTCTACCATCTTCCCCAGGAAGTCTATTCAACTGGTTTTGATTAAGAACCTGAAGTGAATAATTAAGGCAATATTGACGTGAACATCTTTGTCTTGATTCATGTTTTAGAAGATAGATAAAGGGACTAGGAAAGTTTATAACAGGGTAAATAATATAAACTGTGGGACTGGAGAATGCTTTTTTGAGGAATAACATTTAAGCAGAAACTCATGGAATACATATGTCTATGTCTATGTATTCCATGGGCCTCTGCTTAAATGCTGTTCCTAAACACTAACCCTCTCGGTAGGGAGTCTTCAGATGGACCCACTTATACAAAAGCTCCAAGAAACGGAATAAACATAGTGTCTGTGTATTCAAGGAACTAATTGAAGACTAATGAAGCTAAAGCATAGAAAATGGGGAGAGTAATACATTTGAATAGACAAACAAGATTCAGGTTATATAGGGTCTTATAAATCATGGTAAAGATTTAGATTTTTATTCTAGTTAGGCTGAATGCCACTGAGGAGTTGGAGTGAAAATGTGCGGGAGGGAGACTTTTACATACAGTATGGAGACTAAATTAGCAGGGAGACAAGATTGGACAGAGGAAGAACAGTTAGGAGGCTACTGCAAAAAAAAAAAAAAAATTCAGATGAGATTGTAGGGGCCAAGGGTAGGCCACTCCAAGATGGGCCACTTTGGCATGAAAATTACTTTGAGCTGAAGCCAGTCATGATGCTGTGGGCTCGAGAGAAACCTTTGCCCCTCCCTTTGAAAGAAGACTTCAGCTACTTCCATTCTGACCTCGAACTTTCTAGTTGGGTTTTTCCTTCCAGCCATCATTTGACTCAGGAGGAAGACCCTGTAGGCAAAACATTCCCTGAGTGGAACCAAATCTAACCCCCCACCTGCCCCACCCAAGCAATAAGGACTGCCTTGAGCCAGCAAAACCCCTTTGTCCCACTTTTTCCTTATATAAACCTGCAAGCATTTTTGACACTTTGGAGACAGTCTTTGAGAAGCTAGTCCTCTGTCTTCCTGGTGTTGGCCTCACTGAAATAAACGCCTTTCTTATTTCACCACCACTCCTTTCTCTGCCTTTGGATTTTGTCAGCAGAGAGTGGCAGAACCTGTTCTGTTGGGGACCCCTGGAACCAGGTGTTCTACCTGCCAGCTACACCTTTGGATTTAGAAGGATCTAAATTGAGCGTCTTTCTCAAAATAAGGGTAATTACCAGAGATAAATTTTACTTGAGTAATCCATCTGTATGGCAGGGCAAACATCTAAATTACCAAACATCTGCTCTTCTTCATATTGCCTTGTAAATTTTATTTCTCTCCTCTGAATTCCCAGACCTCTACCCCTTCTCCTTAGTTCAGGATAACATATATACCTCATTTGGCTGACTGTCCTTGGAATTTCCATGTCTATGTGGATTTCTGATAACTATTACTATTAAATTTGATTTTCTCCTATTAATCTGTCTCATGTTAATTTGATTCTTAGTCTAGCTAGAAGGACCTGGATGGGGACAGGAATTCTTGCTCCCTAACAAGATATTGTGACATTGTGATTTATAATAAGAAATACGTATTTGATCTTTTTCCCTGTTTCTGAAATCAAGCTTTTGAAACTCTTGGGGTTTTCTAAGTGAAGAGAGCAATAAAGGTGTCTTTTATTATGTTAATGAGTTGGCTTTTGGAAAGCCCTTAGGTAATCTAAGGATAGGGGCTAGTTTTCTGGGTAACCAACCTTGTCATTAGAGAGTCAGAACTTTAAGTCCCATCCTCTGACCTCCAGGTAAGAGGACGGTGCTAGAGATTGAGTTCAATCACCAATGGCCAGTGATTTAATATAAAGTTACAACGTAATGAAGCCTCCATAAAAACTTGAAGGGACAGGGTTTGGAGAGCATCTGGGTTGGTGAACCAGTAAAGGTACTGGGAGAGTGGCATCTGGGGAGAACATGGAAGCTCTGTGCCTTTTTCACACATCTTGCCCTAGGTATCTCTTTCATCTCGCTGTTCTTGATTTATATTCTTTTATAATAAATTTATAATCTAGTAAGTAAAATGATTGTCTGAGTCCTGTGAGCTGTTCTAACAAATTAATCAAACCCAGTGAGGAGATTGTGGGAACCTCTGATCTATAGCCAGTAGATCAGAAGTATAGGCAATAACCTGCGTTTGAGTAACTGGCCACTGAAGTTCAAGGGGAAGGCATCATTGGAACCTTCAAACTATAGCCATTTGGTCAGAAGCACAGGTAATAATCTGGACTTGTGACTGGCATCTGAAGTGATGGGTGGGGAGGATTTGTAGGACTTGTAAGATCAAGTGCTTAACCAGTGGAATCTGATGCTACCTCCAGGTAGATAGGGTCAAGAGTTGAGTTGAATTATAAAACACCCAGCTGGTGTCTGAAAATTGCTTAGTGTTGTGTGGGAAGCCCCCCTATACACACACACACACACACACACACACACACACACACACACACACTTGTTGGAATTGGACCCAGGAACCCAAAAGAAATATTATAGTAGCTTTCACTAGGAAAAGTAAGTAGAGATAGAAAGAAATAGAAAAGTTCAGAAAAAATCTAGGAAGAAGATTTGACATAATTGCTGAATATATGGTAGAAGTGAGAAGAATCAAGGGTAATGTTCATATTTTGGCTGAAATCTAGTAGAAGGATAAAAAAATAGAGCTAGTGGCATCAGCAGATTTATCAGAGTTTCAGAGAAATTATTCTTTCAATTCTTATTTGTAGTCTTTACTTTCTTATATTATGAAGACAAAGGATCCAAAGGTCCAAGGCAACTGATTAAAACAGGTATCATGTTATACTTGGAATTTCTCCTCCTCTCTTTTCCTTTTCCCCTGCTCCTTCATACCTTAAAATAAGTCTTTCCATGGGAATTTTGTAAGAATATCTGCGAGGGGAATTCTGTTTGATTATACCACCAGTGCCTCAGTTATTCTCAGGAGTGGAAACAGCTTAAATTATTTCCAAAACTCGTTTTAGCTCCTACACTAATGGACTTTCATGGTTTTCAATACTTTTTAAGAAAAATCACAGACTTACTATAAATATTGGGGTGCACATGCCCCTTCGGATCAGTACATTTGTATTTTGGGGGTAAATACCCAGTAGTGCAATTGCTGGGTCATAGGGTAGCTCTATTTTCAACTTTTTGAGGAACCTCCATACTGTTTTCCAGAGTGGCTGTGACGGGGGTGGGAAGGATGGGGTGGCTGGGTGATGGACATTGAGGAGGGTATGTGCTATGGTGAGTGCTGTGAATTGTATAGGACTGATGAATCACAGACTTGTACCCCCAAAACAAATAATATGTCATATGTTAATTTTAAAAAATTTAAAAAAATAAAAAAAAATCATAGACTTAAAAAAACTTGGAAGTTTAGTACCAAAAGCTTTTTCCCCCCCAAACTATTTGAGAATAAGTTGCTGATCTGGTGCCCTATTACTCAAAACTTCTTAAGGTTTTATTTCCCATAATCATTTCTCCTACACAGCCAAAATAAATCGAACAAAATAAAGAAATTTCCTTACATTTCTGGCACAATAAAATGGTCTAGGCTTACTTTCCACTTCTTTGCCCAAGATCTGAAATTAGCCATCTTCAAGTATACTTGATTCCTTTTAGTGAGGAATGGTATTTTGTTTTTGTTTTATTTTGTTTTTTAAAGATTTATTTATTATTTTAATTTTGAAAAGATTTATTTATTTCTTATTTGAGAGAGAGAGAGAGAATGAGAGAAAGAGAGACCATGAGCTAGAGGGGCAGAGGGAGAGGGAGAGAGAATCCCAAGCAGACTCCAAGCTTGCGTGGAGCCATATGCAGGGCTCCATTTCATGACCCTGAGATCATGACCTCAGCCGAAACCAAGAGTTAGTAACTTAACCAACCAACTGCGCAAACCAAGGCACCATGAGGAGTGGTATTTTGAAGCTAATATCTTGGCAATGCATATGCTCCCAAGCCCTCTCAGTAGACAGAAATTGGGAAATAAATGAGTGTGTACACACACATCCATTCACATATACGTGAATACACACACACACACAATTACATCTATTCTATCCATCCATCCATTCATAGAAAACCTGGAAACAAAAACTCTAGTACTTCCAATTCCAGTCTAACACAACAGTGTTTATTTTTGTTTTCTCCCTCTAGATATTTGTTCACCTTTCTCTTTTTCACTTTCTAGTAAAAAAGCTGGTTTCCATTTATATTTATTTATTTGGCCAATCCTCCTGTATTGGCTGCTGCCTTCATCTCTGTGTAGATGCATACCTGATACTGCTTTGGATTTGATATCTTTTGTTGGGTACTATGCCTCCTACACTCCACCTCCCATCCTAAAAAGTTCCCTAAATGTTTTATTTTATAATATGCACATTACTGAAAATATACAAAACTTAATTCATGCAAAACAGTCATATGTCAGTAGTGAAACAAAGCTTTATTTCAGCTTGACAATGATTAGAAGCTCATTTTATGGAAATATAACAAGGAAAATGATCCACAGATATATTACTTTACACCATGGGTCTATGCATCTAAAGAGTCTCCAGAAACCAATATTTCCCACATGTAGCAACCAATTGATTTGCTTTCAGGAACAATAAAAGTAAAACTTCTAATACCATTTTTCTCAACATATTATTATCATTAAAAAACTATATCAATATAGAAGTTACTGTGTGATCAGAAATAGAATAATTACAAATTGTGAGGAATTAGCCTAAGCTGCCTCAGACCTACATGTACTAATCCTAATGATTCACCTATTTACCTAGCTCAGTCCCTCCCTTCCTTCAGGTCTCCACTCAAATGTTGCCTTTAAGGAGGTCTTTCTTCACATACTTCCACCTCCATCCCTCTGCTTCTGTTTTGTTTTATTTCTTAGAATTTTCATCATCTAGAATAGTAAGTAATTACTTTTAATTGTCTGTTTCTTCCCAATAGAAAGTAAATTTCATAAAATCAGATTTTGTTCTTATTTCATTTACTCTATTCCCAGTGCCTGAAAGAATGTCAGGCACATAATATATGAATAATAATGACTTTTTGAATGAACAAATAAACAAATATTGGAGTTAGTAGAGAGGGAAAAACAAAACAAAAGAAAAAAACAACAACAAAAAACTTCCTGGGACTCTTCAGCTGCTCTAGGGCAGTCTATTGCAAACTGACCTGCAGGGACACCTGGGTGGCTCAGTCAGTTAAGCGTTTGCCTTTGGCTCAGGTCATGATCCCAGGGTCTTGGGATTGAGTCCTGAGGTCTTGGGATTGAGTCCTGAATTGGGCTTCTTGCTCAGCAGGGAGCTGGCTTCTTTCTCTGCCTGCTGCTCCCCCTGCTTGTGCTCTTTCTCTCTCTCTCTAACAAATAAATAAATAAAATCTTTTAAAAAATAATAAAATAAATAAACTAACCTGAGTAATTTCCTTCAAGATTCCACCTTTTTCTTTTCAGTCATCTTGTTGACTTTCTAGGTGATGAGTACATAAATGACACAGTCCAGTAAGGGTTGTTTCCTGGAGATATTAGCAGAGAATCAACCATTTGGATATCCATGTGGACATGGGATAAGATTTGAGTTAAGATTTCTAGTTATCTCTTATACTCACATCAGGCTGGGTATACATCTGTGTCCACTGACCTCTTCAGTTTCCTTCAACTTCAGCAATGAACTGCCTGATTACTGAAGTTCTCATAACATAGCTTATGCCAAATAAATGTTTTTCTCCTTGATCTAGGGAAGTGGCTTTTAATTGTTCTTAGAAATATTAGTTAATCAAATGTGCTCACCAGGGGCTTATACCACAGCTTTCTGAGTTTCACTTATGGCATCTAGGTCAGCAGTTTTCCATATCATCTGCTCTGCCCTTGGTTTGTAATGTCTTTTAGTGGGTGAAAAAAGAATTGTGAGAGACCAGGCTGATGCCCATTCCAATGACCATCTTCACCAAAGATAGTCACCATAGCAATCATGAGTGGTTGTCTTATTTAGAAAAAGGAAATTTTCGAGTGAGTAGAGGAAAGGGCAACCTCTTCCACATTACACTGACTCTTAAATACAATAAAGACTCAAGGGGAAGACTGGGAAGTTGTTTCAGCAAATACTACACTTACTATTTAATAAATACATATTGCATAATAACTATAGACCAGGAAATAATCAAAAGTCAAATGATTTGACAATAAATAACAGTTCTTGTGAGTTTATATTCTAAAAAGTGTCCCACAAATATATACTTTCCAGATGAGGTTAAGAAGAAAAAAAAAACAGTGAAACATGGTAAGAGGACAGAAAGTGACAGCATTGAGATGGTAGTCTATTTTATTTTATTTTTATTTATTATTTATTTATTTGTCAGAGAGAGAGCAAGAGAGCACAAGCAGGGAGAGCAGCAAGCAGAGCAAGAAACAGGCTCCCCACTGAGCAAGGAGCCTGATGTGGGGCTCCATCCCAGGACCCTGGGATCATGACCTGAGCCGAAGGCAAACACTTAACCAACTGAGCCACCCAGGAGTCCCAGTAGTCTATTTTAGACAGTGTAGTCCAGGACAGTCTCTCTGATCATCTGAGATTTGGTAGAGATATAAAAGTAATGAAGATGGTAACCAAATAAATATGTAGGGGAAATTTACTTTGGGCAAAAATTATAGAAAGCATGAGAGTGTTTGAGGAACATAGTGAACATCAGTGTGGCTGGAAAAGAGTGAGTGGCACAGAGTAGGAAAAGGTAAGATCACAGGGTAAGAAATGGAATAGGCAATGTAGGGTTTTGTTAGTGTTGCTAAATTTAGATGATTTTCCTGATGAGATGGGAAACCATTGGAAATTTTTAAGCAAAGGAATTCCATTATGTGACTTATATTTTCAAGAATCACAGAGGATGCTCTGCTGGGAATATACTAAAAGGAACTGATAGTAAAAGCATTCAGGCTAAGATGAATGGATAAAGAAGATGTGGTATATATACACAATGGAATATTATGCAGCCATCAAAAGGAATGAGATCTTGCCATTTGCAATGACATGGATGCAACTGGAGGGTGTTATACTTAGTGAAATAAGTCAATCAGAGAAAGACATGTATCATATGACCTCACTGATATGAGGAATTCTTAATCTCAGGAAACAAACTGAGGGTTGCTGGAGTGGTGGTGGGGTGGGAGGGACGGGGTGGCTGGGTGATAGACATTGGGGAGGGTATGTACTATGGTGAGTGCTGGGAATTGTGCAAGACTGTTGAATCACAGATCTGTACTTCTGAAACAAATAATGCAATATATGCTAAGAAAAAAAAAAGAAGAAGAAGATAGCAGGAGGGGAAGAATGAAGGGGAGTAAATCGGAGGGGGAGACGAACCATGAGAGACGATGGACCCTGAGAAACAAACTGAGGGTTCTAGAGGGGAGGAGGGTGGGGGGATGGGTTAGCCTGGTGATGGGTATTAAAGAGGGCACATTCTGCGTGGAGCACTGGGTATTATGCACAAACAATGAATCATGGAACACTACATCAAAAACTAATGATGTAATGTATGGTGATTAACATAACAATAAAACTTTAAAATAAGGGAAAAAAAAGCATTCAGGCTACTTAAAAACTACTCCAATTGTCTGACTTGAACCAGAATGGGAGCAGTGGGTTTAGTAATAAAAATAAGATATAATCAAAGGTGGAACTAACAAAATTTGCTAATGAATTAAGCACTGTATGTGAGAGAGAAAAAATGAGTTAAGTATGCTTACAAATGTTATGGCCTGAACTACTGGAAGGATGGCATTTCTAGTTACTGAGATATGGAAGAATGTAGGAGAAGCAGGTTTGTTTGGAGGCAGGAATCAAGACTTCAGGTTTGAACAGTTCTAATATGAGGTGCCTTTCCAAGTGGAGATGTATGAGCAAGATCTCTGAGGCTCCTTTACTTTCTGTCTGTGTGACTTGGGTTAAACATTTTAATTTCTCAGTGCTATTATTTTCTCATCTATGATACACTGATGATAATAATGATACATACTTTATAGATTTGTTATGAGAATTAAATGAGGCAATTTATACCCTGAATACTTAAGACAAATGTCTGGCTCACAGTAAGGGCTCAATAAATATCAGCTATTATTATTAAGAGGTGATAGTAGATGATGAAAAATGGTCAAGTTTAGGATACATTTCAAAAATGGTTGATAAGATTGTCTAACAGGTTGGATGAAGAGTGTAAGAAAAAGGGATGAGCCAAAAATAGCTCCAATAATTTTTCCTTGAACATCAGGAAAATGGAGTTACTATTTAAAGAGATGGTTGGAACTAGGAGAGAAACAGTTTGTAATAAGTAAGGAAGGAAAGAATAAAAATTTCATCTATAGACATGTTAAGTTGGACATGCCCTCTAGACATCCATGTGGAGATGTCAAGTAAGCAGTTGCATATTAAAATCTAGAAGTTTGATCAGACATCCAAGCTGAAGATATTAAATTCAAAAATCCTCATAATACAGAGGGATTTCCAATCATGGGAATGGATAAAACCACCAAAAAAGTGAGTATTGATTAGAAAGGGGATAGATCCTAGATGTGGGGAATTCAAATATTTAGAAGTCTGATAGACACAAGATAACTAACTAGAAAGACAGAAAAGGAGTCGGTAAGATAAGAAAGAAACCAAGAGAGAGTTAATAATACACAGAAGGTGAAGCAGAAAGTATTTCAAACAAGTGGGATTAACTGTATCAGAATTTGATTATAATTTACATGATAAGAGGACAGAAATTTAACCATTGGGTTCAGCATTGTGGAGTTCACTGACCTTGATAAGAACATTTTAGTGACACTAAAAGGATAGAAGCTTGAGTTGGAGTAAGTTCAAGAGAGAATGAAAAAAGGAGGAATTGGAGACTGATCACTATTAACTATTCTCTTAAGAATCTGTGGCAAAGGGGAGCAATAGCTGAAATGGCATGTGGGGTTGAGGAGCTCTGTTTTGTTTTGCTTATGATGGGAGAAAGTATATATGTATGTGCACACTCATATGTATACTACTTGTAAAGACATGTACATACATTGTATACATGAATATACTTACATATGTAAGTATATATTTGTAATATATTTATTATCAGTTATTATCAGAATGGGGAAATCGGTGATTCAGGACAGAGAAAATGAGGCCACATATAAAAATAAAATCCTTAAATATGTGAAAGGGACTCTAGTGCCCAAAAGAAAATGTGGCTTTATATACAAGCGTAGACAGTTCACCTGGAAGAACTAACAGAAATTTAGGTAATGCATTCGGATGGAGATGGGTGCTACATTTTGTAACTGCAGCATGTAAAATTTGTCTCCTGGTTGTTTCTAAGTAATCAGAAAACTAAGATGCAGTGCCTTCAACTAAGAGAGAAGAATGAGAATGGTGTTGGGAGTCTGAGGAGAAAGGAGAAGTATAAAATAGTCACGGAGGAGAGTGAAAGATTTTCCTCTTCCCAAAGAACTGTGGCGGGATGGTCCAGGAACACCATGGGCCCATTTGAGATGCATGGTGATGAATTTAAAATTAGACTGGTTGGCATGGCTGTTTTATTAAGTCAAATTTAGATATTCGGATGCTTTCTGCTTGACATCACTAACCTAGGCCACAGGTTCTTCACTAGCATGGACCCCAGTCACACTGCACTTGTTTCCGCCCCCCCCCCCACTCCTCCACAGTGACAAAGAAATATCTATTCACAGAGGATAACACTCTTAATATCGAGGGGAAAAATATATGCAGTTTAAGGAGCTCTAATAAAAATATCCTGACAACACCAAATGTTGGCAAAGATGGAGCAACAGGAATTCTCATTCATTGTTGGTAGAAATGTAAAATGGGACAGCCACTCTGGAAGACAGTTGGGCAGTTTCCTACAAAACTAAACTTAGTCTTAACATATGATCAGCAATCACACTCTGTGGTATTTACCCAAATGAGTTGAAAACTGATGTTGATACAAAAACCTGCACAGGGATATCTATAACAGCTTTATTTGTGACTGCCAAAACTGGAAGTAATCACGATGTCTTTCAGTAGGGGAACGGATAAATAAACTGTGGTATATCCAGACAATGGAATTCAGTGCTAAAAGGAAATTAGTTATCAAGCCACAAAATTAGTTATCAAGCCACAAAAAGACATGGAAGAACCTTAAATACATACTATTGATAAAAGAAACCAATCTGAAGAGGCTATATGATTTCAAATATGTGACGTTCTGGAAAAAAGGCAAAATCATGGATATACTAAGAAGATCAGTGGTTCCCAGGGGCTAGGGGAGAGGGGAGGATGAATAGGCAGAGCCCAGAAGAGTTTTAGGGCAATGAAATGATTCTGTAAAATACCATAATGGCAGATGCATGCCATTATACTTTGGCCCAAACCTATAGAATGTATACCATCCAGAGTGAGCCATGATGTAAATTGAGGACTTTGGATGATAAGCACATGCCAACATAGGTTTACTGATCATAAAAAATGTACCACTCTAATGAAGGATGTTGATAGTATGGGAGGTTGTGCCTGTGGGGGGGGGCAGGGATATATGGGAATTCTTTGCACTTTCCGTCAAATTTGCTATGAGCCTAAAACTGCTCTAAAAATTAAAGTGCATTAAAAAATATATATATTTTATAAAATTAGACTGGAATATATATAGGAATATATATACATATATTCCTTCAATGAAAATATCTTTCTACTTGGCCTTCTATAGTTGGATATTATATGTTAAAATTAAAGCATAGCTCTTTCAGAGGCTCCCAGATGAAAGCAAATACCCATAGAGAGATTAAAACAAACAAAAACAGCAGAAACTTTTATGTAGATAAGATTACATACATTGTCAGTTCCAAGGGATATGTTTCAAACCCTTCATTTTTTTTTAGTCTATTTAAGTTGCTTGGATTCTTTCAATTCCTCACACCCTACTTATGTTTTGTACATTGTGGCTAATGGTAGAATGCCTTTTATCTACCAGCCTCTCCCAGATTCCCTTTTTTTACTCCTTCTGTTCCTTCCTCCTAAGAAATTAGAAGGGCCTAGAAGGCATTTCGAGTGGGAATCCAAAATTCACACTGTACTAATGTAAACGCAGCTCAAAAAAAGAAAAATTCCCCCACCTATGGCTTTATTATTTTTATAATTCACAACAAAATTACAGTTCCCCTGACCACTGTATGAGTATTTCCTATTGATTGTTTAAGTCACAAGGACAGTGTGGTGTACAAAATGAGAAAAACTTATCTTACTGACTTGAAAGAAAATGCATACTAAAGGTAGACAACTTCTTCAAAAAAATGAAATAGACCTACATTTTATTACTCAAGAAAAAAGAAGAAAGAATTTCTCCTTGGAAAATGTTTTATTTTTATTCTTTTTTAAAGATGTCCTCTCTACTTAAGGAGCAGATAAAAAAAAAAAAGCAACTGGATAGAGAAAGAAGGCAATCGTATAGAGAATAAGTATAAGTTTAAAAAAATGATGCTTGAAGAAAAAATAATTAGTAAGGGCATCCAGAGGACATATAAAACAGCCAAGCTATAACAGGTTACCATTAGCAAAAGATACAAAGGGAAGCATGTCAGAGATCAGAAGTGATTATAGAGTCAAAGCACGCAGTGGGAAGGGTGGGCTTGTTACTTTTCAGGGACAGAAGGAAAAGCAGAATGCATCAAGGTGAAGGTTGAATTTCTTAATAGCTACTTTACCTCAGTCATTGACAACAATTATAATGGGAACAGGATGCTCAGGGCAATAAGAGCTAATGAGAAAAACATGTAACTGGGCAAAATTTGAGTCATATTTAGTTTAAAAAATATCTAAGTAACTTGGAATGTATTCAAATCTGCAGAGTATATGATATCCACTGTAGAATACTAATGTTTAAAAAGGTAAATCTAGCAATAGAACCATTATACCACATTCTAGAAAACTATAGTTAATTTCTTTCAAGTTTTTTTTTCTTTTTAAATTAGAAAACCCTTACATGAGCCCTGTAAATATAGTAAAAAATAAAAACTCTCCTTCATTATCCAACTTTCTTCAGATCTTCCACTCCCTGAACAAGTGCACTGTTTAACCCTTAGGTAACCACTATTGACAGCTTAGTGAGTATACATTCTGAGACTTCTTTTGAAGACTCAGACACACGTTGCAAATATATGTACATATCGGATATAGATCCCCATTTACAAATTTAGGTGTAAAAGAAGAGTAACTTCTATTTTCTATAGTTGAACTAAAATTGTATGAGTTGCCTTAATCAGAAACCTAATCTCCACTTGCTTTGGATTCCTTCCCCCTTTGTCTGGTGCTGTGCCATAGTATCATGGCCACAGTATGATGGCCACAGCCACGGGATCTCACGAGTGGACCTGAATGCTGGTGTCTGAGCATGCTTGCATCCACAAGACAGCCCCAGTTCTCATCCAGTCTTTGACCTTCATTTCACTGATATCTTTCCCATGCCTTCCCTCATTTTCAATTCTAAGGTCTCTTTATTTCCACTCGTTCTCTGTGTCCTGTCTCCCCTGGTTTGGAGAACATACCTCACCTAAATAAATGCAGTAATACCTTAGCCATTCTCCTGTTACCTTCCTTTTCCCTGTGATCCATTTTACTATTTTATATGTTAAAGCATGAGCCAAACCACGTGACTCCTCTGCTTAAACCCCTTTAATGGATTCCTATCTCACCCCTGGTACAGTTTAAGTTATTACAGTGATCTACAAGGCCCTTGTGATCTGGCTTCTTTACCTGTAGGACCAATCCTCTTCCGTCTCCACCTGCTTACTCTGCTCCAGACACACTAGTCTCCTGGTTCTATGAACCCACCACGCATGCTTCCACCTTAAGGACATTCTATTGTCTCATTATTCCTTCTGCTCACAATGTTCTTCACACAGATATCTTTAAAGTGTTTATTCAAAAATCACTTTTTCACTGAAATGCTCTACAAGTGCCCTATCTAAAATTTTGTTCTTCTATAGCTAATACTTCATATATTCTTTAGAAGTCTTGGCCAATATAACATACATTTTATTTTTTATTGTGCTTACAGTTTCCAACTCTACAATGTAAACTCCATGAAGGCAAATAATTGTATTCATTACTATATTCCAAGTCTCTAGTAAGGTGTCTACATATAGAAGGTCTTCAATAAATATCCTTTAAATGAATGAATGAATGGTGGAAATTTACTACTGTTCTTACCCTTCGCTGAGGTCATAGGAAATGCTTCAAAGTTGTCTCAAATCTATTTTTTACTAGGTTGGTATTTTCTTTATTTTCATATTCTATTGAATGGAAGAAATCAATTAAAATCTTGTTTTTGGAGGAACTTCCCTGGAAATGGTTAGAGATCATTTCCTTCCTAAGACTTGCTAAATATGTCTGGTAATTATACCTTTTTGAAAAAGATGCAGCTACAAAGCCCTAGTTCAGGAAACTTCTACCATCCAAATTCTTCTTACTTTCAATTCTTTCCTAGTTCTTGAAATATTTTCATAGAAGAGGAACAGTGAAACCCTGAGTTATTCTGGTCATGAGTACTCAGGGACACAGACTTTTCAAATTTAAAAACTAAGATTGATTCTTCTGTTCAGAAAACTGTGTTATGTCAAGCATATTGAATGAAAAACTAAGTGAATGAACAAGATAGAAGTCCCTAGCCATCACTGAGGGAAAGATCACAGTATAGCATAAAATAACAGGAAAAAAAAATTTATCCTTTAGTATATCAAAGCATTTTTTATTTACTTAGTTAGCTATGAATATATAATACTTTAATATGAGTGGAATTAAACTACTCTTGATTTGCCTTACCCCGCCCCGCACTTAACAGTACACCTTGGAAAGTATTCCTTAATAGAATTAATGGTCTTATCTTATTCTTTTGAACAGTGCCATGTCCTTAGTATGATTGCACTAAATATATATTATTGTTGCAGCATGAAAGGTAACATAATCAAATTATGACACTGTGAGAAGGGTTGAATAAAGGGTCTATGTATAAGAGTGCAGCTAAGGTATAGGGAAACAGAAAAGACAGTACAGAAATCTGAAGAGAAGAGGTAGGAGTTACCAAAATTCAGGGAGCCTGAAAAGAGGAAGTTAACCCGGGAATACTCATCTTGACCTTACTCTCCTTTCTTTCTTGGATCCCCAACCAGGATCCCCTTTGATTAAACTAAATAAGCAACCAAATGCATGGAAGCTCACTGATGTAACCTTTTAACCAGCCTCCAAGGGCAGAGAGAAGGATGAAGAAGGGAAGAAGAAATAGCAAATTTTGATTAATCTTCCAGAGAAATCTGTGAAACATCATATACATACACACCTCCATAATGACTTCTACACCATGATTTTTTTTTTGTATCTAGAAATCTCTCTACATCAGCACAGATAAACTTTCTCTTCTAGTATCAGCATAAATACAGTTGTACCATGAAACATTCAACATAATTCATCCTCTATAGATAAATTTTACATTGTTTTCAACTGTTTGTTACTAACAAAAATACTACAAGGATTGTATGTACATTTTCCACTCTTACGAATATATCTACAGGCTAAATTACCAGACATGTACTTTTTTATTCAAAGGAAAGTATCTTATCTTTTTAGAAATATTTTTAGTATAAATTATATCATACAGGAAGTGCATGTAATAGGTATGTACAATTTTAAGCTAACATTCCTTTAACCAATACTCACATCAAGAAAGAGAAAATTGCTACTACTCAAGAAGCATCTCTTTGCCTCTTCCCATTCCCAGAAAGGTTAACTGACATTTTGATTTTTGTGATAATTATTTCTTTAAAATTATTGATCATAGTATTTATATAATTTTAAATTTCATAGAAATGTAATCATACATTTGTGGGGGGTTTTGTTGTAGTCTTCTCGCTCAGCTTGTTGGTGAGAGTCTTCCATGCTGTGGCATTTAGTTATGACTTAGTCATTTTTGTTGTATAGCACTCTCTATGTTACATTGATTTTTTTATAGTTTTCTTCTATTATAAAACATGTTAAAGTGGATAATCTTGTATATGTATCCAGGACAACAAGGGGAAGATTGGTTTGTTTTTTGTTTTTTTGTTTTTTTTGAGTCATATCAATGAGAGAATTGCCTAGGCATAAAGTACCCAGACTTTTAATATATTGCATAATGACAAACCATTTTCCCAAGACTTTTATAATCTATGCTTCTACTATCAATATTGAGGTATTGCTGTTGCTCTATCTTTATTGATACTTGATGATGTTACATGTTGTCTTGTTGAAAGTTTAGCTAAACTTCCCTATAATATTGCTCTGCTGTGTGTGCAAATTAGCAAGCTCCTCACTAAATGTTAAGATACCCATAAAAGGATTCTGGGCATTGGTCAGCACTGCAGCCTACCAATACGTACTGGCTCTACACTCGGGTTCTAGGATCCAGCTCTAATGATTCTACCACCATTGTACTAGTACTAAGGAGGATGACCCCAATCCCACTGAGGTGGACTGGAGCACCCTAGACAGGTAAGCAGTCATCTACCAGTCCACTATAGGCCACCAGGGATGTCCACTGCAGATCTTTCCAGTGACAATTTGTAAGATCAACTCAGTGGGGGATAATAGAGAATTAGAAACAAACTCAAAACTTTACACACCTTGAGATGCAAAATATTTTAAAAGACTGTGTAGCAGAGGGAGAAAAGGGGGCCAACTGGCTGTTGAGAGTGTGTAATACTGGCTGTTGAGAGTGTTTAATACTGGCTGTGAGCTAACACTCAATGCCACAGAAATGAGGCAATTTGTTAGTATTACCAAGATCCCAAAATGCATTACCTTCTAAAAGACCTCCAAGACATTATCCTAGGGACTCACAACTCCTCAATTTGTTCCACCTCTTAGGGACAATTGCTCATTTATGACTGGTGGTCCACTGGAACAAGGGCAATAACCAGACATTTTTGGATCTTTTAGACACAAAGAGCCTAAATTATGGTAATTCCAGGTAACCCCTCTAAATTCCCCAAGGGAAACTCATACAGCCATTAGGGATAGCAAGCGAAACTGTAAAGGGAGTATAAATTAAGCTGGATGAGTATACTGGCACCATATTTCTAAAACATATCCAGGCCAGCAAAATCTGTATTATCATCATCTCTAAGCAATTTGGGAGGGGTTTATTCCCTTGGGTTCTCTATTACAACACACTTGGATTGCACAGTTTGCCATCGATCAGGTTGCAAGTGTGTGGAAAATGGTGAGACCATCAAAAAACTCAAAATGGTAAGGGGAGAATTTATCTGGTGAACAGATATTAATAGAATCCTCTCTGTCAGAGGAGTGGGGTACTTGCCAGTAGTAACAAGGCAGCCTTTCGAGAAGACTGGTAGTTGGTGTAGGGTGTTTGGAGATACGAGGACAAGGACTTTAGCAGTATTGCAGCCTGAGGTACAATGCCTGTACATTGGGGGACCACCTATTGTCTAAAAGCTTGAAGAGCATGTCTTTGAGTAGGCCATTGTGTCTTTCTGTAAGTCTGGTTGCTTGGGGCTAGCAAGCCAGATGGAAATTACACGAAATATCATGTTCCAGAGCCCGTGACCAAACAGCTTGGGAGGTAAAATGCATACCTTAATCTAAGTCTATAATGGCTGGTGGGCCAAAGGAGACAAGCACATACCTGGTTAAGAGGATCACATGATGGGAAGCAGCATTTCAGGAGGGAGTAGCTTGCAGGAATCCAGTGAAAGTATCCATGATGGTGTTTGCATACCTATTATCTCCAGCAGAGGGCGCCAGTGGTCCAATAAAATCAATTTGCCATCCTGACTATGGTCTGTGTCCCTAGGGCACGTCCCCACCTGGGAGCCTTCCAGAATTTTGTTTGGGAGTAAAGGAAGCAATTATTTAACACTCCCACTCTATCCCAGATAGAGCTGGGATAAAAGGAATGCCACATCTGTATGTCGTCAATGAGTGTTGTCACTCCTCAATGGTCTGGTATAATATGGATTTAATCTGCCAGTGGGTGTGGCAGATATCAGAAATTGCCGCCTCCACTTCTCCCCACATCTATCCATAAGCCCCGAGGTATGTAAGACATGACCCTGCCCTACTCTCCCTGAGGTCCCTGATTTATTCCCATGGCTCTCGTCATTGCCAGGGGGCAATGACAGAACGGGATTTCAAACAGTAGATAGGCTTCATCATAGGTTTCATCATTATTGCTTTAGTTAAATGTGCTTTACAATGACTTCAGAAAACAATACCTATGTCCTTTAACATATCTGCTACACAAAGGGTTGCTATTCCTGTTGCTGAGGCATTACAAAATGGACTGCTGAGAAGTGAGCTAAACAACTCCGTAATATTGTTGCCTTGGCATTCATTTTGTGTGACCAAGCAATCTGCAGGGGCCTTGAGCTGATACTAGACCCTCCTGGGAGCATATATGCCTTAGAAAACAGCCTGAAGAGTCATAATAAGTATAAGTTCCTGATATGACTCCTAAATCGCCCTTGTCATAAGCACCCTCCCCCACCTCTCAGGGCTTTTCCCTTGTGTGCCCCTTAACTAAACTTGTGATGCTTACCAAAACCCCACTCTTTTTGGTTTGAATTGTCCAATTTGGACTTATCCCAGGGGTTCCAAAGCACATCCAAGGCCCTAATAAAGGCACATGACCCTGGTCCTGCCTCTCTTTCTGCCTAATTCTTGCTTCAACCTCCCCGTGTAGTATGGCATGCCTCCAGGCATGCCATCTACCTCCTCCAGAAATTGTGAGTAATAAGCATCCTATTTCACTTTCTTTTGTGGTCTTTTGTTGAACCATGGCTCACCATCCAAGATAGCAGCGCTCTATTTACCAAATGTTAATTTAACAAAGACCCAACATGGCTAGATGCCATTCTCGTAGATGTGAAATAAATTCTATTTGTTGTTTTAATTGGCATTTTCTGAATTTAAATTGAGGTTGAGTACTTAGCTTTCATATATTTACCAAGCATTGAATGTTTTCTATATATGTTTACTAAAATATTTTGGCCCACTTTTCATTGATTTGTCTTTTCTTCACAGACGTGTAGCTATTAGTCTTGCATCAGTTAAATGTGTCTCTCGAGTAACTTAGACTTGCAGCTTGTCTTTTATCTCTCATTATGGTACATATTGATGAAAAAAATCTTAATTTGGGAATTTTTGTATGTTTATTTTTAATTAAACATACCAAGGTAGAGGTCATTAAGATATTATTCCATATCATTTTCTAAAATGAGTAGTTTTGACTTTCATATTAAGACTTTAATTCATCCAGACTTGCTTTTTATATGTGAAATGATGCAAGATTTCAATCTCATTATTTTGCATATAGATATCCAGTTCTGTTAACAGTATTTACTGAAAAATCCACTCTTTCCTACTGATCTTACAATAAGGCCTCGGTCACAAATGAAGTTCCCATATACGTGGAAGACAATGTTTACAGTCAACATTAAATTCCATGGCTCTATTTCCAGATACTATAATGTCTTCATAGCTATAGTACCTATTATGTTTTGTCTTGATATTAGCTAACATATCTTTCATCTTTTCCTATTTCTTCAACAGCATCTTGGCTTTTGAACTTCTACATATGTTCCAGAAATCTAAACATGAATTTGGGGAGGGCTGATATCTTTATAATATTGAATTCTTCAACCTATGATTATGATACATATCTTCATTTAGTTACTTTTTCTTGAATTTCACTCAATAACATTTTATGGTTTTATAATAATTCTAAGAATAACGGAGTAACTTGAACAGTCCAAAGCTCTTAGTGAGAACAGCTAGAAACGTGGTTGAAATAAGTTAAAAAATTTTTTGAAGATATTGGACTGCTACCAGGGAAACCAAGAATTAAGGGAACAAATTTTAAAAAGGAAGAACTGTGAGGGCGAAGTGAGCCAACATTTTATGAGAAATCCAGGAAACCTGCTGATAAAAAGAAAAAGGACAAAGAATTGAGCAATAGGTAATAAGTTTCATGGGGACCAGGGGTTGGGGGAAAGCAGATATGAGAGATTAGAAATTGGAAAACTAATTCCAGTTATTGTGGAAGTTTATCTTAATAAATTTTTTTTGCACCCTTGTACAGGTAGTGACTTAAATATTAGAGTTCTTCAGCACTTTAAATGCTGATATTTGATCATGTCTTTGAACTTGTCATCAATTTCACGGATATAATTTTCATTTTCCTATTAGTTTTATCCGGTGGATTTTTTATTTCAGATATTGTATTTTTACATCCCAAATTTCCACTTAAAATCTTTTTTTCTATTTCCCTGCTGGTACATCCTATCTTTATATTCTTTGAGTATGTTATCTTTAATTTCATGCAGCACAGTTTCACTAGTGGCTTTAAAGCCCTTCAGTGATAATTGCAACATTTGGGTTGTCTTGGGGTTGCATCTGTTGCTTGTCTCTTCCTTTAAGAATGATTTATATTTCTCTGACTCTTTGCATGTTGGGTAATTTTGGATTGACATTGTGAATACTAAATTGTACAGACTCTGAATTTTGTAGTATTCTTCCAATGAGTGTTGAAATTTTTATTTTAGCAGGAAGTTAATTTGTCTAGGCTTAGACTTCAAGTTCTGTCATGCTTGACTTTGGCGGTGGTTCATATCTCAGTTAAGAATGCTTTCAGTCCGTCCCATTCTTGCAAGGTCCAGGAGTCAGTGAGAGACATGAGCATTATTTCTATACAGAATTTGGGCTTCCCTTTTTTGGCTTTTTCCTTTCCACTATTCCCCTAGTATCTGGCAATTTTCTCCTATGTCTTCGACACAGAAATAGGTTAAACTTTCTATTAGAGTTTTAGCCTCCATCTGCCATTACCACAATTTCAGCTACTGTCTGGGAAGGGCCACAGTAACAAATGTAATTTTTTCACCATGTATTTTTCACTTAATTCACTTTTCAGTTCTTTTCCAAAGTCTACATGCATTGATCACTTCGCAGAGTCCTTAGATAATTGATTTTCGTATTTTCCGAGAAGTTACAGTTCTTATCTATGGTAGGGCCAGTTTTTTTAGGAAATCATTGCCTTAAGAAAAAGCAGAACTCTCTTCCTCGACCTTTTACCACGATTTCTGCTTATCTGTTAGAATTCCTCATCTCTTCAAACACACTGCCCAATCTTCCACTAGATCTGTCAACATACCCGTCCTTGTTATAGTGAAGTCCTTGGCTATTTATTCCAACACTTGGAGATCTCTGGGTCTCTTTCTCTTAAGTTTTTTTTTTCTCTCTTAATTGTCATATACCCTTGCTTCTTTGCATGTATCATAATTTGATATTATGCTAGACAGCCATGTAAAAAAAACTGGTTGAGGGTTGTTGCTAGGGAAGTGGGTAGGGGGAAGGGGTAACTGGGTGATGGGCATTAAGGAGGACATGTGATGTAATGAGCACTGGGTGTAATGCAACTGATGAATAACTGAATTCTACCTCTGAAATTGATAATACAGTATATGTTAACTAATTGAATTTAAGTAAAATAAGTTTTTAAAAAATGGAGGCTGAAGAAAATAATATATACTCCAGAAAAGGACATGTATCTTTTCCTGGCAGGCTGCTCATACCAAGGGCTGAGTCAATCTAAGCTGCTACTGAGCTGGGCCTGAGCTTTATTACAGCTTTAGTTAGATTCACTTCACCACATGCTTCAAATATTTTGAGAGCAGGATCAAGATTTTATTTTCAGTAGAGCTTTGAGTCTCAGCACTTGTGAGACTTTGCATATCTCTTTATACTTTACAGCTCAGCAGCCAATTTTCAAATTTGTATGAGACCTTTGTCTGCATTACAGCCTAGCCACCCACATTTTTGTTGTTGTTTTTCTAGTGGGGAATTGTCTTTGCTTCTCAGACCTCCTCTGGGCTTTTATTGATTTAGGAGAATTCTCTTCACCCTGCCCCTCTGCCCCTCGCCTTTGGAGGGCCATTTCTGTGTCCTTGGTGAAAGCTCTGTGGCCCCAGAGGCATTTCTCCCAGCTCTCCTGATGAGTCCCCAGCCTTCAGAGATACACTATGTTTAACTCAGTGCCGTGTGTCCCAAGAGAGATTTTCTCCATCTCTTGACCTGCCCACATGGACTTGCAGAAATGCACTGAAGGGGAGAAATTTTTTTCAACTCTCATGCCTTTTATCAGGCTTAAATTCGGTAAACTTTGTTCATCCAGTGAAGGCCTGTGGGAAATGCATGCAGACTTATTAAGTCACCGGGACTCCTCTAGAGGCTACTACTTCATGTCAGGCTACATGTTGATATTAAATACTGCTAAATGTGTGGCTGGTTTTTCCTTATCCCATCTATAGAGAATCCTTCCTCCTTTTACCTGAAAGCAGGCACGGGTATCTTCTCTCCTAGGAAAGACATAACTTTCTGCATCTTCTGGAATGTACTTGTTTTTAGACTTTGCCTTCTCTGCTCAGTTATGGAAAAACACAACCGGAAGCTAAATGGCTTTTATCTTATCCAGCTTGTTCTCATTGTTAGGATAGAAATAACAATTCCATGTGGTCTTTTATATTCTAACTAGGAGCTGAATTTTGTCCCCGGGTTTTTAGTTTTCTTCTATAGTCATTTTGGCTGGTTTTATGAGCATATGTAGAGATTAGAAATCTAGCCTTTTTCCACCAACATCTTCCCAAAATTTCTGCTTGTTTTCCATTCTTAATTATGTTTGCATGCTGAAAAAAATGAAACTGCTATTTTTCGTATTTATTGCAAATTTCTGCACAAGCATCAAACTCCGAACTGAAAAGAACGTGAGTGACAACTACATTCCTTATATTACATATGGAAAATTGGTTTCTTAATTTTTACATTAAATGTTATGAGATTATAGAAAAATGATATTGAAGATTAATTTGAAAGTACCTGATACCCATTTAGATTTAATTTGAATTAATTTATATGTGTTTATTTCAATCTTTTTATATTTAAGAAAACATTTAAAAACTTACAACAAATCACAACACGCAAGAGAAAAAATAAAATGCATAAACTAAAGCTAGAAGTAAAGCAAATGTAAAACAACTTATGCCAAGAAACCCCTCAAAATGCTTGATAAATAATATTGTGTCAGATATATAGCAATATCTAATATTGTTTAGATAGTATGTTCTAAGATTCCTACCTTTCATTATTCTGTTATGTTTTTCATATCTTATGAAATATCCAGTGGATTTTTTTATTTCAGATGTATTTTTCAGATTCAAAATTTCCACTTTTTTTTTTTTTTAATTTCTCTGCTGACATGTCCTATCTTGGGGACAGATTGGGAAAGTCTGACATTGGAAGGGTGTGTCAGTTATCAATCCATTTTCTCTCAAGTCCAAATCCACTCTTCATTATCTTTCTTGTGATATTGAAACTTTTCTCCCTCACCAACTGGCATGATATTAAGCTTATCATTACTAGGCACTCTGATGTATGTTATTCTTGGCAAGCTTTTACACTCCCTGGGGGCAGTTTTCTCTGTCATCACAAAGAATGGATTCCCAGTGAGTTCTACTCCTGGTGGTATCTCCTCATGGATGAGATGAGTTAGGTGGCTTCACAAGGAATTCTAAAATGTGACGCTTCCCCAGGGAGGGTAGCTTTTCCAATGAGTATTGGAGATATGGCAGTTCACTAACTTCTCCACTCTCCATGAGGCTAAGCTGCACCCGCTTCAAGGAGGTCTGGATCTCGGCCCTGGTGTTGTACCTCTTCCACATATGTTCCTTACTGAGATGCTCAGCATCAGCCCTAGGGGTAGTTGCTGTTCCGTATAACTGCTAGCCCTGTACTCTTTAGAATATGCTTTATAGCTAGTCCAACAACTCCAATCTCCTGTTCAAATTAATGCATCAAGTCTATCTCCTGATAGGACCCCGAATAATTCAGATGAGAGTACTACCAAAGAAGCGGGACAGGAAAGGTTCTAGGGAAAAGGTTGTCCATTCCTTTTGTTGTCCAAGAGGGGAAAAGAATATGTTAATTAACAACATTATTAGATTGTTGTGGAACCAGATGGGAAAAGAATATGTTAATTAACATTATTAGATTGTTGTGGAAATCTAGGATGACAATATTGAAAAAAATGTAAGAATTAAGAAAAATACAACAAACTTATTCTGGAGATTGAGAATGTAAAAGCAGTTTATAGGGGCACCTGGGTGGCTCAGTCTGTTAAGTGTCTGACTCTTGATTTCAGCTCAGGTCATGATCTCAGGGTCCTGGGATCGAACCCTGCACTGGGCTCTGCACTCAGTGGGGAGTCTGCTTCTTTGCCTCTCTCTCTCTCCCTCTGTCCCCTGCATGCATGTGCTTTCTCTCTCTCTCAAATGAATAAATAAATCTTAAAAAAAATAAATAAAAGCAGTTTATACTCAGAGACACAGGCAGGCAGCTTCACAGAAGTATTTTAATGAGGATTAGGGATCAAAGAACTGTATTAAAAATACAGAGCTATTCTCAGTCACTAAGAGTAGGCAATACCCAGTCTTAACATGATTGGAGAATTAGTCTAATTATCAAGACATATTTAAGCACAAGAAAAAAGTTCTGGGCATAATTGCTAAAATTACAGGTAATTTTTACTTTCCACTTATACATTTTTTAAACATTTTATGTAATTAAGATGTATTACAAATATAATTAGAAAAACATAAATTTAAAGAAATTTTTTAACAAATGGCCCTAACGTATAAAAATTTAGATTATGTCTCAAAGCAAGGCAAAAGTGCAACTGATATTCACAGAAATTGGGTACAAAGAACAAGATTGTCTTAATGCTGATAACAATGGTATTACTTTGGACTACTAAAATATTTTCTACTAAAGTTAAGAATGGGACAAGATGAGGCTGATCGCGGAGATATCAAGTGTCTCCAGAGTCATGATGGAGGGAAGCACAAAGTGGAGACTGAGAAATAACTAAGTACCACACCTGCCAGTTTCTTCTGTCAATAATTCTTGTTACAGTTTGGTATGAATCATGAAGAAAAAAGTATACTTACCAAGATGGCTTCCTTATATCAGTGATGAATCATGACTATGAATCAAGCTTTCTTGTAGTATCTGCTATTGAAGAGAAAAACAACAACAACAACAACAACAACAAAAACCCTAAGCCATTTGTTTAGTTCCCTGGTCTGACAACTGCATTTGGTTCTTTTTCAACTTTTGGAATATTGTCCTAGAATTCTTTTCTTTTTTTTAAAGATTTTATTTATTTATTTGAGAGAGAGAGAATGAGAGATAGAGAGCACGAGAGGGAAGAGGGTCAGAGGGAGAAGCAGACTCCCCGCTGAGCAGGGAGCCCGATGTGGGACTCGATCCCGGGACTCCAGGATCATGACCTGAGCCGAAGGCAGTCGCTTAACCAACTGAGCCACCCAGGCGTCCTGTCCTAGAAATCTTGAATCTACTTAACTTTTGTGCCTAAGTATTCTGCACTTACTATATTGAAACAACCATAAATACTTTCTGTGGCAAGCCTGAGCCTTTTTGTTGGCAATAAAATTGACAAAAGAAACTGTGATGTAATTATGAATCCATTCAACAACCATTTATTTTGTATGTCTGCACGTACTTGGACCTAGATATTGTATTAAATGAGGAAGGCATGAAGAAGTCTATTCCTCAGAAATGAAGGGTCTTTTGGAGAACAGTAGATGTGAAATTCAATCCACGCTTAAAACAACATTCAGGTGGTTAAGAAGAAATTTCAGGATTACTAAATTATACTTATTTCATAAAATTTGATTATATTTTGAAAACTGTTTCTATAATTTTTAATCTAAAAAATTATCTAACAGAACCCACGTAATGAGCAATTGACATTAGAGTTTCCTATCATTTAGCTCCTTGGTCCTTTTGCAGTGTTTCTACGTAGCAGTGGTTGCATATGTGAGAAAACTGCTGGGATTCTCTCTGTCTGGTCTTTGTGAAGCCAAAAACAGCCTCATTACAATTATGATTCTTCCATAATAAAAATATATTCTCCAAGGTAACTTCAAATCTCCACTGAACAATTTTTAAATAGCAGTTTCTATTAACAAAATTAAAATAAATCTCTGACTCAGTAGATATCCTACCATTATATATGATGAATTAGAAAAAATCAGGCATTTTAGGAAATCTTTTAAGGCAAATTTTATCTAGTCCTTATCTGGCTCCAGGGAACAGTACGTTCTGTTTTGTCAGGGTCTACTAAGTAGACAATAATTTGATTTAACTAACCAACTTGTAAACTTTAAAAAATGCCTTGGAAATTGAGCAAAAGAGCACAGTATATTGATTTTTTTCCCCCATTTGAGTAGCTTGTTGACTGGACTGACCAAATTGAATGGCTGGGTTTATTTTTCGTCTTATAAAAATATCTAAAATAACAGATGGCATAAAATCATGAAGTGATTTTCACATGGACGAACCAGTAAAATTAAAAGTGACAAGGACAAGCATTATAAGACTCATCTGATTGAGAAATGTACACATTTAAATGTATATAAATCAATGATTAGCCTCTACATAAAATATATAAAAGTGACCCTAATGATGTCTTAGGAAGCCAATCATGAAATCAGTCAAGATGTATTATTCCTTGTTTATTGCACTTGGATAAGGGAAGGATATTTAGCTGTTTTAATTTTCTCTTAAGGCAGATATAGAAAAGCCCCATTTTACTCAAATTCCCTATTTAGCCACATGTTGAAACAGCATATTGAGCAAGAGAAGATATGATGTGACTACCTTTGAAAGGCCTATGAAAGTTTTGTGTTCATCTGGTTACTTTTCCTCAGGGCATTGATACTTCGACTGGTTGGAATCCAGTCCAGCTCATATAGATCTTAAACTAATTCTCTCTAGAACCTTTTATATTTTAAATGTGGCCTGAGGACAAGCAGCATTGTTATCACCTAGAAATTTTTTGGAAATGCAAAATTTCGGGTCCCATCCCGGACCTACTCAATCATGACCTGTATTTTTAGCAAGATCTCTTGGGGTTGTATATACACATCAAATTTTATAGTACAGATCTTCCTTCTTATCCCTCAATCCCTTTCCAGTGAAAGAGATGACCACTGAGCCTAAACTACTAAGCACACACTGGATTATGGAGACATGAGTTAAATCATGTGGTTCTAAAAGCACAGCCCTGATTTATAAGAAGACTGGACTATGTTCCCCAAAATGAGATTCTGTCTTTTGCTTGTAGTGAAAGTACACAATGAATGACAACTCTTGAAGTCCTACTAGCTCTTTCAACTGATTCTATTCAACTACAACTAAGGTTACCTTTATTGGGTAGTTGTGCTTTGGCAATGCAATCCTCTTGTATTTTTAAAAGAATGGAAGGCCACTGGCACAATGGCAGGCAGGCTTCTGTAACAGTAAATAAATGGCGACACTCAGGAGACATAGATTTTGGTCCTGAAACTTCAACTAACTAGCTCTTTAGCATGAGATGTACTTCATGTTTGATTTTATATTTCATCTGCTAAGATCCTTGAGTGGCACTTAATAGGTATAAATTACATTTTTGTTTTAAAAAATTCATTAAGTAATGAATCAGTCTTAAGAGTCAATCTTAAACAATTCATTTAATGTCACTAAGTTCTAAGTTTCATTAAATTTTGACTGAGAGGATTATTTCTAAGACCTCTTCCAGATCTAGCATTCTAGCATTCTGTGAGTTCTGCTATTATTTTATGCAGGTACATTCTGGGGAAAATTGTTATTGTATCAAATCGTGAATTTTTAAAAGTCTACATCTAAGTGATGAATAAATAACCAATTGGGATGGGAAAACTTCAAACTACCCTGCCTTTAAAAAAAAATACATGTTGATTTTTATTTCCATTTTCTTGTATGGTTTCTTTTTTGATTCTTTGATCATGTGTGGACAAAGACAGGATTAATACATACGCTAAAAGTGAGTGATATTTAAGACTTTAATTTATTGAGCATCTTATTTTGTTGCTGTTTATTGCTGGTTTGGGGGGTGTAGGAGAGTTGGACACTGAAAAGAATGCAAGTCCAGAGAACCTCCTTGATGCTTCTACTGCGGAATAAGACCTTCGCCATCAATGGCTTGTTTAAGGGATTATACGAGCAAATATCAATGGATTTGCCACTACCTTAGCTCCCACATTTAGCAGGACCTGGGCCAGATTCTACTCATATGCATTCAATTTCTACTCATTCTAGTAAGTGGCGGTAAAGTAGTTAATACAAATTTTCATACATAGCAAAAAGCTACGATTTTGTGCTTCCTTCTGTTGTTTTGGCCTCCAGTGAAATGCTGCATTTAGATTGTAGCATCACATTTCAAAAGAGACATAGACAGAATAGAGAGAGTTCAGAGGAGAGCCACAAAGATGATAAAGGGTTTGGAAAATGAGACCTATGTGGGAAGGTTAAGGGAGGCGGGCATGTTCTGTCTGGAGAAGAGAAGACTGGGGGGAAACATAACTGTCCGCAGATTCGTTAAGAGATGTTATAAAGAGGAGAGGGACCAATTCTCATTAGTCAATGAGGACAGAACAAGAAGCAGTAGGCTTCAATTCCACAAGGGAAAATTTAGGTTAAATATCAGGACTAACTTTCTAACAATATGAATAGTTGGGAATGGCACTAGCTGCCAGGGGAGGCTGTGGAATCATCATCATTGGAGAAATTCAAGGCAGAAACCCCACACCCATTGATCAGGAATGACTTAGTAATAATAAAATCAATCCCGCTGTGATTCACGGGGAGAGATTAGTGCCCCAGCATAGGTCCTTCCAACCCAAATGATTATATGATTAAGATACCAGCACCCACGGGGAATCAATCTGTGTATAAGGGAGGGAAGAGAAACTCTTTACAAGCCACAGCTGTAAATCTGAAAATTAAGTAATCTAGGATGTTTTGCTAAGGGAGAGACCAAATCAGCTCAGGAGGTATGCAGAAAGACTCCATTAGAGAGCACAGCATTTATCCTAAAATATTAATCTGACTTTGTCAATGTTTCAGATAGAAAAATTGAGACCCACAGCATTATTAATTTGCATGACTGGTACGCAATTCAGACATACTGAACAATATTTTAATTATCAACCCGAATTCGGAATATTCTCAGGGTCTGAGAAAGAAAAACTAAAAGTAAGATAATTCTTAGAAAAATAATTTTTCCAGGGCAGAGTTAGGGGCTTTTATTTTTAAAAAGGCATTGAAATGCTCTTTTTGCTTCATACACACCCGAGGGTTTTACTTGTTGGGCATGCAACTCTAATTAAGATCCACGATCCACATAATTCAATCGCAGTGTGGGTCAAAATTACCAATTCAATTTTTTAATCTTAAAATTGATTTCTACGACTATGAGTCCCAGAGTGAATTTCAGCATTATCCACAGCATTCTGGTTCTCCATGCCGCCTTATCACATGGCCTCTTGCCAACACTGCACCGGTTATTTTGAATCTCTGAAAAGGCACTATTTAATTTTTGAGTTCACTCTTTCCTTCTCCACCTTCCCAGTTTACCTTTAAAGAAAAAAAAAAAAAGCCACGCTGCCTTCGGCTCGCCTGAGTAGGCTGTGTTATTACTACCATCCACATCATCAGTGTTACGGCGCTTGCTGTAGTAGATCATGCCTGTGCTGTCGTGGTGATGATATATGATGGAAAAAGCCATCCGTCTGAACATTCGAGGCACAAAGGCTGGAGCAGTAATGAGGTAGCCCTGCACAAGCCTGGCATGCACAAAGTGGACATTTACCCCCAAATAAAAGTGGATGACTCTGTAAATGGAGAATCTTTAGATGGGAAAGAAAAGCCCTAGAAGATGATTTTTTTTTTTTTTTTTTGCTTAGAGACCTTTTATGTCTCCCAAAACATTAAAAAATAATGGGTTCCTGAATTAAAAACCTTTCAAAGCTTCTCACTGCTATTTCCTCCTTTTATTTTTTCCCTGTCTCTCATATATATTTTTCTCTTCTTAGTTCCTCTGTTGCCACCCCATACTCAGACTCTGAGCATCATTCCCTCGGACTGTGGTCTCTCTCTGCTCGAATATGCCTTCCATACCACGACTAGACTCATCCTAGTAAATGCTACATTCATCATATCACTCTTCTAATCAAAGATTTTTAAATTTTCTCCATGCTCTACCAAATATTGCTCACATCCCTTGCATGGCATAAAAGGCCCTGTAAAATTTCATCTTCGCTTGTTTTTCTCGCTGTAAGTTACCCTACGTTGTCAAATAGGACTTCTGGTCTTTTGGGATTTGCTTTCTTATCCAGACCCTACCTTGATAAATAGGACAAACGGTATTTCAGGATATGCTTTGACTTTTTATATCTTTGCATCTTGCCGAACCCTCCACCCAAGATGAAAAGTAAATAACGGGGCAAGTTTTACTGTAAGACACCTGAATTCAAATGTACTGGTTATAACCTTAGGGCAAGCTGTTTTATCGCTCTCTCAGTTTCTTCACCAGTGAGAATGGGGATAACAGTATTATTTCAAAGAATTCTTGTGAGGAATGAATGAAAAAACGTATGTAAAACAACTAGTACATAACAGGCAACAAAGGCAGCTTCTATTGTATTGTTTTGACCTTATTATTAATGCTTTGGTTCATTCTGTAAAGGTGATTTTAATGCTATCTTCTCTGAGGCTCCTTTATCTCATTTTTTATTTCAATTGAGCTTTTCCTCTTCTGAGCTAGTACAGCATTTTTCTGTTATATCCTGTCATCTCTGATATTTTCCATATGGGAAAAGAAAGTCCTCCCCAGAATATCTTGAGGGTAGAAACTGTGTCTCCCATCTATCTCCCACAACACCTACAAGTGATCAACACATGCTAGGTATTCAACATATTATTTTGAATGAATCAATATTTGTATGTGTTCCTTGTCTTCCCCAAGCTTAAAGAGGTTTTGGATTTACTTGGAACAATCTAACTCTAACAGAATAAAAGCTCAAGCACGTTTTGGTTGGCAGGACAGATTACACAATTGGTTGTTACACTCTCACAACGAAAGCAAAGTTGAAGCTAGTTTTGTGGTAAGATTCATTTTCTACCTTCATCGCTTAAACATTCTTTAATAGGAAAAAAAAAAACCCCAATCTAAAATCTTAAAGTCTACTGGTGCGTCCTAATTTAAGTAACTAGATTTCTTCAAGCTGCTCTGCACTTAGTGGTACTATTTCTAAACCTAAGCAACTGGCATGCTGGTAAGCTTGTCCTCATTTCAGGTTTTAGCCCTTTAATTTTAATCCATTTTGCTCTAAGAAATATGTCTACAACTCTACCACGTGAAAAGTACATTATTTTCAAGGTTTCTTCAAGTACTTTTATAAGCCGATTCCTACAGAAACACAATACAGTTCACATCTAAGTTTCTTTTTTCTTTTCGGAGTTCAAGAAAATTTGGTCTGGTGAACAATAAAATGGAAGAGGGGTTAGATGGAAAATATTTTTTTCTTGCAATCAATCAGCAGCATAGTACGTGGGGTTTCAAGATCAGTGTTGCCAGCAGAGATCTTTAAGTCAAAGATCAGCCCCTTCTCTACTTTGGGGTCACTAGTAACTCCAAGTAACCACTGTGACACAGCCTGCCCACCAGTGTCTTCCACACCCAGGTTCTCCTCTGCTTTGTCTTCTCCAGCAGCATTGACCTTCTGGGCTTCCTGCCAGCCTTCTTGCTTGCATTGCACTCTCCCCAGACCATGACTGCTCCCTACCTCTTCTGCATGGAGATATTTATCCTTCATAGTTTACCTTAAAAATGTCTTCCTTAGAAAAGTTTTGGCTGACTTATATTACACCCCCACCTCACTGGTCAGCCTAGATTAGTCTGCACTGCTAGAAACATGCTGTTCTGCTCCTTTATGGTAGCTATTACACTTGTAATAAAAATAATTAATTTGTGCACATACTTGCTTAAGATATATTTCTCTGGATAGAATCTAAACTCAATGGGTGAAGAAAAACGTTTGACCTACTCCCCTCTATGTCTTCAAGGCCGATCACATAAAAAGCCCCCAGTAAAATTGTCATGAATGAGTGGAGAAAGTGTATCACTAAACTGGCCATTTCCCAGTGAAAAATCAGGTAGTAGGCCATCCATTCCTTCCATCAGCAGCTGATGAAACAAAACAAAACTCTGCTTTCTGAAAAGATAACCTAGAAATTTTGCTGAGACTTTTATTTCCTGTGCTAAAATGAATAAAAACAATAAAATACCCACCTTTCCCAAAATAAAAACAAAAACAAAGAGCCCAAAAAACTTTGCTTGCTTGGATTCAAAATGGGGGGACAAATCATCACTTACTGGTAACTAATGGCACTAACATTTTTTAGGTAATTTAATAGAATTTTGAGCCAGAAAATATAGTGAAAACAGACAATTTTTCTCACTTATGGGGGACATTTATTTCTGTAAAGTTCTTCCTGATGGGTAAGCTTTTAATATCTTGATTTCCTGGGAAGATGACCTAGAGTTATCTAACCTTTCAAGCAATTCGAGCCATTTCTTTAGTGTTTGTAAATTCCATCATCTAAAGAAGAGTTTTTGTAATTTCTGGTTACCAGAAAAATGCTGTGGACTTCAAATATCTGACCGCTCTTATTTCTCCTCTGCTAGGCAGGCTGAAGGTGGGGGAGCCCATAATCAATGGGACTGCACATCCCTGTATGGGCTCTATTCCAGTGACCAAATTTTGAGATGTTTCCCTGGACTTCTTAGAGTAAATATTTTTAGTGTATGCTTCTCAAACTTGGATATACAATAAAGAGTAAGTGACTAAGTCACATCTAATGACTAAATTCTTAAAATTATCATCTGGAGAGCATTATCAATGGCTAAATTTCATAGGGTTTATTGTCCCTCCTGATACCCTTAAAGAAAGCCATTTTCATTCTTTGTGAAAAGGGATGGTCATAGGTGAGTAATGTCAACAATGGGTTGATAAATCTTCCTTAGAGATAAACAGGGCCC
>NW_027397066.1:85409466-85512420 GCF_003265705.2 Callorhinus ursinus
TTCTTTCTTTCTTTCTTTTTCTTTCTTCCTTCCTTCCTTCCTTTCTTCCTTTCTTCCTTCCTTTCTTTCTTTCTTTCTTTCTTTCTTTCTTTCTTTCTTTCTTTCTTTCTTTCTTTCTTTCTTTCTTTCTTTCTTTCTTTCTTTCTTTCTTTCTTTCTTTCTTTCTTCCTCCTTTCTGTGTGTGTGATGCAGCTTACGCTTACTAGTTATAATGAACATGGTCTCCGGAATTAGACTGCCATGTTCGATTCTGGGTCTATCTCCTTACAAGGAGTTTGGTATCGGGCAGATTACCATTGTTTGCCTTACTTGACCACTAATAACACCTACTTCACAGAACTAAATAAGATGACCTGTGTGGAGTCTTCAGCACAGTGCCTTACACATATTAAGTGTTAAGTACTAGCTATTATCACAGCACATGCTATGGATTCTGGTTTTATATTTTTGTCACCAAGTCTTTAAAAAGTTCTATGTCTTCTCCCTACATTCTTTATTTTAAATACCATCTAGGAAAATTCTTCTGCAGTTTCTCTTCCCAGTCTTCCCAGTTGTTAAACCCTTTAAGGCCAGTCCAAGAACTGCTGCTACTTTTCTTTATGTAGAGCCGCCTTTTGAGCTTCTTTCACTTCATCAGACTTATTCATTATAATGTCACATATAGGTTCATTGTGTGTGTGTTCATTGTGATTCCCTCCTCCACCTCCATTTCTGTTCCACGGGTACTTAGGGCCCTTCAACAGCCCATCCCCTGCTTTCCTGCTTAGCTCCCACACCAAAATATACCACTCCTAAACAACTCTCTCTCTCTCTCTTCCTCCATCTCTTGCTGCCTTTCTTTCTCTCTCTTTCTGTCTTTCTCTCTCTCCCACCATGGAAGGACCTATTTATTTCCCACAGAAAAATCCCACAGTTCAGATAGTGCTGGAGGAAGAGCAATGATTCCCTGAAGAGTATATATGTACATATATTAGTAAAGCTATCCCACCAAATAGTGTTACTTGACCTCAGAACAGTTTTTAGGTTCTTAAAGCATCCTAACACAACTAGGAGACAAAGAAGTTTTTTCTCACTTCATCCCTGCTGCTGTTTGAAGCGTAGGATGAGGTTTCCTCACTCTTAAATTGTGTATTATCCATAGAATGTTTGTTAAATATGCAGTATTTGTATGGCTACATGTACCTGTCCTCTCAGTTATTCCTAAATATGTTAGTACCTATACAGTGAGGTTCTATAATGAGTAAATGAACTAACACGTGAATAGTAATTATACCAGTGCCTGGGACATAGCGCAAACTCAAGGACTGTATTATCATTGGTAGTAGATGTTGGTGTTGATTGTAGTGGTGGTGGTTTTGTTGTTATGAAAATGAGAAAATCACAGAAACATTATGCAAATGAAGCTTCATTGAAAAAGCAGCCGTACTTGATTTGTAATCCCACTAGCGATGAATCATTCAATCCAGGCACCAAAGTGAAATGAAAAAGACAATGAAAGACACAGTTACTTGATATTAACATACTAGTTGATAAATTTTTCTCAAAAGTTTTTTCCACCCTAACACCTAGATTTTGGGGGATTGTGGGAATTTTTACATGTTTATGGAATGGAAATGACCTCAACAGCCCTCCTCCAATGTTTTGTACCAAGCAGAGTATTGTGAAAACTAGAGGGACACAGAGGTCAAAGAAATGCAAACAGGATTTGAGTATAGACCGCCATACCCTCATCAGTTCTTACCTCCTTTTTATTGTGTTACTGGGTCAGGAGATCCTGCTCACTCACTTCTTAAAATCACATTTTACTTCTTTTAATAGCAGTACTACTTGAAGATTTTCTTCATTGACAAAGACATTTCTGAATATTCTTTCCCTTAAAATGTACACCTAGCATTAGTGTGTAACTCTAGTTAGAGTTACACTTCTGTGTCATAAGAAATAATTTCAAGTTTTTCTGATATAATGTATATCTGAAAATTGATAAAATATATAGTACAATGTTTCAAATACTTCCTTTCCCCCCTCGATAACTATGAAATAAGCAATGGGATCCTTGGTGTATACGTATATTAGATACAGCCTCAACCAGTCTGGTTCATATCTCCACCATGGCTCCTCATGGAACCTCCCTGGAAAGTCTCTACAGAAGAAAACAGAAGTTCGATTATTATTGTTCTAGGAAACCCAAGGGAATATCCAGGTGGACCTGATAAAGTGACTTTCACTGTGAATTATATGATCTCATTTAATGAGAGATAGATATGAATAATAATATATATTTGAAATTATATAAGGTAAGATGCAAGATGTGACACTCATTTTTTTTTTTCTCAGACACTTCAACACTAACACAGATAAAAAGCTATTTTAACCTTGTTCCTCATAAACATCTAGGGAGCAATTTTCTTCATATTGCGAATTTGCAAAGGACCTTCTATTGTATCTTCCCATTCTCTTACCAAGCTAGATCATTCAATTTCTGTCAAAGAAACATTGCCCAGGAACAGAAATCAGCCTCTCAAAGGTCAAAGATTCCATGAAGAGTAGCATGAGGAATGCAGTCCCTGTCACACCCACATGTTGCTAAAGTTTCCAGCACTTGACCTTAGTGGTCCTGCTAAAAGCTGTATCTCTCATGAATCACTTGGGGAAACTTCACTCCTGCACAAAAACATAGCTGAGTTCCCAGCATGTGTTTTTATGATCTGGCTCCTTTTGACTCCAGGAAATTAGTATTAAACTCATAAAGTGTCATAAAATTTGACATAAGACGAGAGAATTCACATTCACTGGTCTAAATGTTTGTTCACCCACTTCTTGAAGAAAATCCCTCAATATTTAGAGAAGAAAATCACAATACTATGAAATCGGGATTTCAACTTGCTTAAGGTCCTCCAATAAATTAAGAGAGGGCTGAGCTACAAAAGCAATATATCTTCAGCTTATGAACGAATTTGGAATAAAATTAACTTTTAGCCCCACAGACTTAAATAACTATTAAGTATTAAAATATTTAGGAACAGAATTCACCAGTTGAAGATGGCTTTTAATGATGGTTAAATCTGCCAAAGGAAGGTAAGAAGAAAAAATGGAGGAAAAAGAAAAAGAGAAATAAATAAAAATGACAGGAAGAAAAAGTGAAGAAGAAAAAAGAAAGTTATAAACATTAAAAGGAGAGTTTAAATATATACATATATATATTTCACTGGACCATAAAACACCTTAAAAATTTAGAATAGAAATCATGCAGTGTCCGCTCTCAGGCCACAGTGGAATCAAACCAGAAGTCAATAAGAGAAAGATAGCAGGAAAATCCCAAAATGCATGGAGAGTAAGCGATATACTTCTAAATAAAACATGGGTCAAAGCAGAAATCTTAAGAGAAAATAAAAAAATTTGGAACTAAATGAAAATGAAACTATCAAAATTTGTGGGATGCAGGGAAGCAGTGCTTACAGGGAAATGTATAGTATTGAATACATGTGTTAGAAAAGAAAAAAGACCTAAAATCGACAACGTAAGCTTCCATCTTAGGAAACTAAAGGAAAAGAAAGAGCAGATGAAACCCAGCGTAAGCAGGAGGAAATAAACAATAAATTAGAGAAGAAATCAATGAAATGGACAAAGAAAAGCAATAGAGAAAGTCAACAAAACCAAAATCAAGAGGTTCTCTATCAGCAATATCCAATTAGAAAAGACAGTAGAAAAAATATTTTATTCTCAGTAAATGCAAAAATATAAATTTTCCAGTAATAAAGTTATAAAAAAGTACACAAACAATATGATACAGATACAGAATTTGCTAAACTATATAAAATAAAATAACAAAAGAAATGGAGAGCTATTAATCTGTGTACTTTTTTTTTTTTAAAGATGTGATTTATTTATTTGACACAGAGACACAGCGAGAGAGGGAACACAAGCAGGGGGAGTGGGAGAGGGAGAAGCAGGCTTCCCATGGAGCAGGGAGCCCGATACGAGGCTCGATCCCAGAACCCCGGGATCATGACCTGAGCTGAAGGCAGACGCTTAACAACTGAGCTACCCAGGCGCCCCTAATGTGTGTACTTAACAAGATGAAGTTCTAAAAAATTTAAAATAAAAATTTGTATTTATTTAATAAGTCTTCTAAGATAAAATAATTTAAGATTTCATCAGGAAACAAATGATTAATCCAACATTTTCAGAAAAGTAATAATTAAAAGATATATTTTCTCTCATATATTTAAATATAATATAAAATTAAATAATATGAAATGCAGGAAAAGATATTAAAATCAATAGAAACCTCAGATGCTGGTTTAATTATTGACATTAATGTGATAAACAATGAAGATATGATTTTAAATCAGTGGGGAAAGAAAATAATATTTATTAATTAATCTGGAAATTCTTTGTTACTGAAGGTAAAATGCAGGTTCAGATAATTCTATTTTATGAAAAAGCAGAGCAAATTTAGGATTACCTTTTCAAGAAACTAAATATAATAAATGAAATAAAAAGCATAAGGTGAAAATAGAGGTAAATATCAAAATGAATATTTATTCATATTAAAAAATGGTAAATAAAAATTGATGGACGTGACTATAGAAAAAACTTCTGTATGTCAAATACATCATAAGTAAAATCAGAAGTAAGCAACAAACTGGGAAATATATGTAAACAAATTACTACTACCTTTAATAACAACAGGATGTTCAAACAGAAGGGAAAAGGTTAAACATCCAAATTTTTAAAAATAGCAAAGGTACTTGAATTGGCCATTCACGAAAGAAGAACTACAAATGACCAATAAACTTATGAAATTATGTTCAAAGTACAAGTAATCAAAGATGCAAAAATTTAATCATTAATGAGATTCCCTTTTTACTATTTTGCTAATACTAGTAAAGATTAATATGTGTGTATGTATATACATGTATGTATATTATTCCTTGAGTTTTCAAGGAAATTATACTCTTATAAACTGATACTGTGTAAAATTTTTCAATTTCCCAAAAATAATTTGGCAATATGAATCAAAAACTTCAAAAGTAATGTGCATTTTCTTTGAACCAATAATAGAACAATAATCTTGTAGTTTATATTCTTATAGTTAAGACAGTGAAAAATTACAGCCAATCTAAATGTCCAAAGAGGAAATTGGTAAAATAAATTATAGTATATGTATATGATATAAGAACTTCAAAAATATTTAATTGTAAATTGTTCACGATGAATGGTTATTTTAAAAGGATAAACCATAGAATAGTATATATAACATGCTCCCAATTCTGTATGACCAAATTAGCAAAAAACAATATATATATATATACATGATTGTGTGCGTGATTTATGTATAATTGTATACACACAGTAATAGTTATTCTGAATTTTAAGATTGCAGGTGATTTTAGGTTTTATATGTTTTTCTGTCAGAATTTTCTACTTTGGAAAAAATTAATTCAAATAATAAAACTTGAATTTTGACTTCAATTAAATAAAAATAAATTACATAAAAAGACCTGGTCTATGAAACGCTTAAAGATAGAAGGTAGCATAATCCAATCAATAGTTTTTCTAAAGAATAACACAGTTTAAAACTCTATGACATGTTGCTTTTAAGAATATAACACATTTAGGGGCACTTGCGTGGCTCGGTCAGTTAAGTGAGGGAGGAACTTTTGGTTACGGTGGGGGTAATGTTCTCATGGATGGTGAAACAGAGCTCTGGGCGGGGCTCTGCGCTCAGCGGGAGTCTGCTGGAGATTCTCTCCCTCTGCCCCTCCCTCCCCACTCTCTCTCAAATAAATAAATCTTAAAAAAAAAATGTTACACATTTAGAATGAAGTGTTAAAGGAATGATAACTTCACTAATACCACCTTACATAATGGTATACAAAAAATTGCACTATCGAGTCTCATACTCTCAAGACGTAATGATTGCCCAATTTCAAGCTGTTTCAGTTTCATAAACTGAAAAATCATGAGAGCTAGCTAACGCACCTGCAAAAAATATAAACCATTGATTATCTTGACAATCATTATGGAGCATACTATTTCCAAACCAGTTTTTGCTGTGCCTATATTACAGATACTTCCGATGAAGGTGAAAGAACACAGAGGCATCTATAAACTGAAGCATAAAAGTGCTGAAAAGCACCACCAGTATCCATCTTTGTACCTCCCTGAAGGTGGGTGTTTACGAGAAATGTCCAGAGGACAAAAGGAAGGCATTGAATTGGACAACCCCCCGTTGGTAACTTACATCCTGAAACAAGAGATTTGATTACCCTTATCATTATCTCTGCTTGCTGAGCAGAGCTCCCAAAGCTATTAGTGGTCATAAAATTACCCAGCTGTTTTTTAAATTCAACCGTAGTATTTGACTCAGTGACCTCTTCGGTCAATGAATTTCACAGGTTGACTATACACATTCATAAGGCATTATTTACCTCAATTTGTTCTGAATTTACTGCCTCTTATTTTTATCAAGTATCTCCTTGTCCTCATCTTATTATGGGACAAGGTTAAAAAAAAAAGTGTCCTTTGTAATTTTGAATGCTTCAATCAAGGACTTTTCTAGAATACACCAGATTTTAGAATCTTTTATTAGGAAAATGAAAAATCTAGCTATAGTCCATCTAGTCTTTATTAATATTTTATTCTCTCCATGACTTCTTATTACTTGGGTGTGAATTCAATTTCTGTTTTACCTCATTATTCTATTTCTTTCATATTATTAACAGCACAAGAATGACAATCATGAATATACAATTTTTTCCAATAAGAAAATTCGAGTTTTTATGATGTGAAAAGATTAAAGTCTTACTGATACTATGATTTTCCTTTAATTGAAGTGTCCATCTTGGTAAAATCAATGCATTCAAAATATTTAAATTTTAAGTTAGCCAAACCAGACTAGGTTAATATACTCTTCAATAAAGATATTTTTAGCATTATCTTTGAAAGCTGATTCTTTCTGCTAGATTGTTCTGGAGGAATTTAGATCCACCAAAATTAGAAGAATGGATAAGTTGGTCATCTAGTCATATCACTTGAATAAGTGATTTTGTGTTTTGAGGTACCATAGAGTTGCGCTCCGTGAAATGGGTGCATTTCTCACCACAATATTCAGTTACACTCATTACTCAGGGAAATAATTTCCATATATGCAATTTATGTGTTTTCATAGAATCATTTTTTTGTAGTCATGAATAGTTCTGCTATTTATAAAATTAGCTATTTTCAGGCGTATAGTCAGGTATAATTTTCTTTTACACAGTATATTCTTTCACAGTTGAAGCTATTTGCAACCCTTGTTGTATGTCATCACATCCCTTCAAGACTCCCTCATTCATGTAATAAAGACACGTAAAGCTACTTTAGAAATAGAATAAGACATGATGCATGTATACAAACAATTAAAACTCAAGGAAACCAAAGAGTAGCCCCTCCTTGCTATTTAGCCTCCTTAAGGTATGATCCGAGGAACATTTGCCTGATAAAAGTACAAGTTTCTGGGTTTCAGCCTCGACCTGTGGGGTGGGACTGAGCCAGCCGTTTAAAGGAACTCCTTATCTGTGCTCATCACAATTCTCATTAGGCCTCTTCTCAGGTTTTAGTTTCTCCCTGGGAAAACTTGTCCATACTTACAGCTTCAGCTGTACACCTCCTCAAGTTGTATCTCCAACTTGGAGTTCACTTTTGAGTATCAGATGTCGCCTCCTGGTTTGTCTCTGAGATATTTCATAATTAGACCGAAGTAATGACCTCACCCTAAAATCTTGCCTTCATCTAGTTTCATCTACTTTGCTTGCAGTGAATGGTTCACTTATTGAAGTGCCCAAATCGGAAACCCTTGATCATCTTTTCCTCTCTCCTTCTCCTTTTAAATTTTTAAGTGGTAAAATGTATTGTCTTATCCATTATTGGATTTCTCTTGGATTTTAGGTTTAGAAATGTACTCATCCCTGAGATCAGCTATGCCATCCTTCTTATTAAACGATGAAGCATGATTGCTGAGTTGTGTGTCAGGATTAGAGAGCCAGGGTGCCATCATGAAATTGAAAGTGGTCCTATTGAGGAAAAACCCCAAGAGTTTTTTTAGCAGCAAGCTTACATAATTCAAATCATAATTAATATCAACAGAGGTTTAATGAGCACTTATTGAACCTTGTGATTTTGAGAAGAAATCTATTCTAAAGAAACTTGGGTGTCTATAAATAAAAAAAAATTAAAAAAGAAGTCTGTGGTACCCAATCTGCTTATAATAGTTAAATCTTATTCTTCACAATTTCCCATTTATGAAAATCTGAGTTAATATCTTTGGAAAAATATTTACATTTATCTTTTTCTTATAGTTAAATTAGAATTATGTTGCTTTCAGACACACTTTCATGGAAAATAATTACAATATTCTAAAGGCCAAAAAATGTCATTTTGAAAGCTCTCATTTACTTTGCTCTTCTGAAAAATCAGTAGGAATGGGACCATTGAAAAAGCATATCCCATTTTAACAGTATCACAAAGATTCTTTTCTTCCTCTTTCTCAAATTAATCTTTCTTATTCATTTGGTAGTACTAAATGCCAAGATGTTTGTTTCAGAAGGAAACACTTAAGGTAGTAATATGTTGTGTTATTACCTCAATATAAATTGTAAATTTTGTTATCGGTACTTGCAGATGAGATTTTCTTCCTAAAACAATACAGAAAGGCAATTATTTTGATCACTAATTTGGAAGGAACATATAACAATCAGTGTGCTGTGAGTGTATAGTAGTTAAGAATTTATTCTACATTGGATGACTTTATTTTTGTCCTTGTGTGCAGCTTTGATGAATACTCTAAAATGGATTATGTAGGTATAATTTAATTATGTAACATTTGGTACATTCTGATACAGGTTATAAAGTATAATAAGAAGGACACTTATGAGTCCATCAATACAGTTATAAAATAGAGCATCATCATTACTGTGCCCTCAATGGGTATGTGTCTCCTCGATCCCATCCTTCTACCTTTAAATTTGTGTTTACCATTCCTTTGCTTTTAAAAAATAGTTTGGTGATATATCACTCTGCAGGTTTAAAAATTCATTCCTGTGGTTTCAAAAAACCGTAGTTCATTTATTTTCACTGTAATCTAAGATTCTTCTATGTGATTGCTCCATATTTTATTTTTCCATTTTCCTGTTGATAGATGTTTAGGTTTCTTAAGTTTTTGTTATTAAGAAAAATAATAGTGTAAATATGCTTATACAAGTCTCATGATACACATGTGTAAGTGTTCTCTATAGCATAGATCCAGAAGTAGAATTGCTGAGTTATCGGGAATGAGAATGTTCATACTTACACAAATATGTCAAATTAATTTCCAAAAGAATTGTACTACTTTACAACCCTGCTGGCAGCATACAAAGATTCTCATTAATCTATATCCTCACCAAAACTTGTAATGTCAATCATAATTTTTGTGATCTTCTGGGTACAACATCGTAGACCATTGTAGTATTACTTAATAATTCTTTGATTACTAAGGGAGGTGAGCATGTCTCCATATCTTTATTTACCATTCAGGTTTTACAAATATTTATGTTGTTTGCCCAATTTTATATCAGGTTGTTTATCTTTTTCTTATTGATTTGTAAGAATTCTTTATATACTCAGTATAATTATTTTTCTCAGTTATATGTATTCAAATATTTCATATTGTGCTTTTTGAAAAATAGAATTTCTTAATTTCTTTTTTTAAGATCTTATTTATTTATTTGAGAGAGACAGAGGGAGTGAGAGAGAGAGAGAGCATGAGCAGGGGGAGGAGCAGAAGGAGAGGGAGAAGCCGACTCCCTGATGAGCAGGGAACCTGAGGATCTGGGGCTCCATCCCAGGGGTCACGATCTGAGGTGAAGGCAGATGCTTAACTGACTGAGCCACCCAGACACCCCTAGAATTTCTTAATTTCTTTTTTTAAAGATTTTATTTATTTATTCATGAGAGACAGAGAGAGAGAGAGGCAGAGGGAGAAGCAGGCTCCCAAGGAGCAGGGAGCCCGATACGGGACTCGATCCCAGGACCCTGGGATCATGACCTGAGCCGAAGGCAGATGCTTAACTGACTGAGCCACCCAGGCGCCCCTAGAATTTCTTAATTTCAATATGTTTAAATGTTTTAACTTTTTAAAGCTTAGAACATTTAATATCTTGTTTAAAAATGTTCCTTAAGATCATAACTGTATTTTCTCACATTTTAAAATCCAAATTACAATGTTTTCTTTTCACATTTTTTTTTCTTTTCACATTTAAATATCCAAAGTACCTTAATCTTATTTCTATACAGGAATTTTCAAGGAGTTCATTATACAGGAGTAACCAATCGTCCAGAATAACTCATGGTCTTTCTCCCCGTTTTTAGCGGTGCTACATTGTCACAGATCTTGTGAACTCCATTCAACAATTATTTGCTGAGTGCTTACTGTGTGTCAGGTAAACTTCTAGGGGATAGAAACAGAGCCCTGATTAATGGGAGAAATGCCTTATGGTTGGGTCAATTTTGAGTTTCTCTGGGCTCCTGCATTTGTCGATATCCCTGAATCAATTCCACAATACCGTATTTATCTTATCTGTATAATAAGTTTTATAATGCTATGGTCTTACTGTTTGTGTCCCCCCCCACCCCAAATTCATACTATTGGAATCCTAACCCCCAAAGGTGATGGTCTTAGTAGGCGGGGCCTTTGGGAGGTGATTAGGTCATGAGAGTGGAATTCTCATGAATAGGATGAGTGCTCTTATGTCAAAGAGATCCCACAGAGCTCCCTAGCCCCTCTAACCATGGACCAGGATCCTCATGTTGCGATGCTGGCAACCTGATCTCTGACTTTCAGCCTCCAGAACTGTGAGCAATATACTTCCACTGTGTATAAACCAATTAATACCCAGTTTGTGGTATCTTGTTGTAGCAGCCCAAATGGTAAAACAGGTATCTTACCAGACCAATTCTACTTCTGGAATATTTTGGCGATCATTGATCCCTTGCTCTTATAGTCTTTCATATAAATGTTAGAATTAGCTTGTCAAGTTAGACACACACACACACACACACACACAAAGTAGGAAGTTAGTAAAATTGCGTTGAATATATAGATCAATTAGGGGAGAATGAAGATCTTTATAATATTACCTCTTCTAATCCATGAGCATGATACAGCTCTCCTTTTATTTAGGTCTTTAAAAAAGAGTTTTTCAAGAAGGTTTTCTAAAATTCTCAAATCTTCTGTCAGATTTGTTCTTAGAAGTTTCCCGTTATTATTACTGGTAGTCTTGGTAGTATGTTCTCTTATTGGTGGTTGATTGTGTATAAAATCCAATCAATTCTTATATATTTATCTGATCTCCAGTTTGCTAAAACTGCTTTTGTTTTTTCAGACAATTCATGTTTTCTGTATACATTCTTCTCATCAGTTTTTCCCTGTTCAATCCTTAATCCTTGGAAGTTTATGTCCCTCTTTTTTTTTACTTTTTTTAGTCTTTCTTAGACTCGTAGACTTCTTGTACATTGCGGAAATAAGAGTTAATAACAAACAATCTGTGTAGCTCTTGATTTCAAAGGGAATGCTTTTAACATTTCACCAATGCAGTAATAGTTTCTGCAGTTTTGGTGGAAACACCTTTTCTCTAATAAGAAACTTCCTCAGTATTTGTATTTTGTAAATAGTTTTTATTATAAGTGTGTTTTGAATTACATCAAATGTATTTTATGGTATTTAATAAGATGATAATAATTTCCCCCATTCTATATTGCAGTTTAATAAGTGTATCAATTTACCTATTTTATACTACTCTTGAACTTCTGGAATAAGTCCAACTTGGTCATAATATACCAATATATTGTTTGCTAATATTTTTAACATATCTGCATCATTCCGTGAATTAATAAAGTCTTAAAATTTCCATTCTCATAATGTTTTTATCTACTTTTATAATTTAAATTAATAAGATGAGTTAAGTATTTCTCTTGTTTATTCTTTGGAAACAGTTTTAGGAAGTTGAAATGATTTGTTCTTTAAAATTATGATAGCATTTTCCTGTAAAACAGAATTAGTTTTTTCTTTGAGGGAAAACTATTACAGATATACTTTCCTCTGACATTCTTGAACTGCTCAGGCTTTTTGTTTCTTCCTCATTCAGATTCCTTTACTAGGAATTTGTCTAATTTGTCTAGCTTTTCACATTTATTTTTAGCAGAAAATTTCTCATATTATTCTCTGACACATTCTGTCCATATTGAAATTATTTTGTCTATTTCTTTTTTCTGTTTTGGCTCTTCCCTGTCCTTTTCTTGTTTTATAGACTGTTTGTATTGTTTAGTAATTATGCTTTTTGTTTACTATTTCAAAAATTTCAGGGGCGCCTGGGTGGCTCAGTGGGTTAAGCATCTGCCTGCTGCTCAGGTCATGATCTCAGGGTCCTGGGAGGGAGCCCCTCATTGGGCTCCCCCTTTCCCCCACCACCTCCACCTCCCATTCAGCAGAGCAGGGGGTCTGCTTCTTACCCTATCCCTCTCCGTGCTTGTGCTCTCTCTCTCTCTCAAATAAATAAATTAAATCTTTAAAAAAATCGGATCTTTATTATTACATTTTTTCTAATTTCTTTGGATTAGTTCTAATATTTTTAAAATCTTGAGTTGGTTTCTGTGTTCATTCAAATGTAGCTTTTCTTATATTCTAATAAGGACATGTAATGGTTTAAATTTCTTCCAATTTGTTATTTCTGTTTCTTCAAAAGTTGGATATGTAGCTTTTTTATTATTTTTTAATGCTAATTATTTTTAATCTTGAATATGATTCATGTTTGTCTTAAAGTTATGTGGGTAACATTCTAAAATCTATCATTTTATAAAATTTTAGTTTTGCTTTTGTCAGTAACTTCTAAGTTTATTCCGTTGTACAACACAGTATAGTACAATGCAATAACAATTCTTTAAAATGCTCTTTTCAAACGTCTCTAACCTTTATGTTAAGACATTCAATAAATTTACAATTCAGTGATTATATTTTTAATTCTAAATTTCTATTTTTTTCTCTCAATCTGCCTTAATAAAATTGCCTTTCATAATCATATTTTCCTTTCTCATTTTGTGATTCCAGTTTTATTTTTCTCTTGGCATTTTACACATTTTTGTTTTATATTATATTATCTAATAATTACAATGCCTGAAATCTTTGGATTCTAATCTTTTCTTTGTTTCTATATGTATTGTGATATTTGATTGTAAGCTTATATTGATTGATCATAACTAATAGGAATCTTAGGAGCTATATTACATTCATTCTTCAAAAAAAAAAGATTTATATTTGCTTATTCAAAAAGCCAAAAAACACTATCAATCTGGGTTAATTTTAGCTCCCTTCCAACTTTTAGACTTAATGTTAGAGTTTTAGTTCCCACATGCTTCAAAAGACCAAAGCTTACCAAATATAATATTTTGTCTCAAGTTTGCCTATCTTTCAGGTTTGTCTAAGGTTCAAGGCTCCCACACTGATCGTTGCTCAAATATTTTTGTCTTATTAAATGATTTATTTTTTCATTTATTTATGAATCTGGGAGATTTTCCTTATTTTTTATGACCCCAGAAATGCATTAGAAAGCATGTTTTATACAGAATCTGGTTTTCTTTCAGTGGGAGGGATTTGCAGAGTTTCTAGTTCTTCAGATTTCCTGAAAAGAGGTTATATTCTCACTGTTAGGCTTTCTGCACAGTCTACTAAATCATGTAAATTCAACACAGGTATATGAAAGGAGTCTAGAGTTTCCAGAAACATATTTTTAATAATAGTATCTCTGTAATTTGGATTATTAAAAATGAGAGGAAAAATAGATTAAAACACTAAGTGTGATTTTAGTTCATATTTTAAAAATCTTTAATTGAATATTTCAAATATAAGAGAACAAGATACCGCTCATTAATTTTTCCTCCCAATTATGAAGATGTTAATAAGCATAATAAATAAAATAATTAAATTAAATAAAAAATGTTTAAATGAGAAAGATTAGAATTGAATGAAAAATTAATTAGTAAATCAAATTGTTCTGTTAATTTGAAATCTCTCTAATGATCATCTAATGCATTAAATGTGACATTTCTGGTATCCCAATAAGGGATTTATGCTCTCAGATCTCTAATTTTAAATATAAAACTTTCAGGTTTTTTTTTTTTCTGGGCATAACTGGATTCTCTGTATGATTTAGTCATGGAGAATGGCGTGGATCAATGTTGGTATGTCCATGTGTTTGTCTGTCTGTGTGACACAATGGTTCCCGGCTTTCCTCAATTCACAGATTTCAAGATAATGGTCAGAAGCTATTTTGGACTTACTGTTCATGTATATTATACCTGGGCCACGAAGAGCTAATGAATATTGGTATTATAATCATGGATAAATTATTTAGATAATGAAGAGACGAGACAGGCAGACCATACTGGTCTTATCGGGCCAGTGGTTGGTATCCAATTTATAGTATCTTTAATTTCACATCATTAATGTTACCTAGAAATAAACTAAAGTTGTAAAATAAAAGAGGTCAACAATTATTATTTATGATATTATTATAGTTCTAATAAAATGCTCTTTGGGGGGTACAAATCCAAATAAAATCCTTGGGAATTTTAGGATCATAAACAGCATAGAATAATATGTTAATTAACTGTACTATAATTATATTAATATATTTGGTGTGATGAAAAGTCCATAAAGAAATATATACATCTCACATATTAAATATATTACTCCATTTCAATTATTTTACTGTATGTATTATTAAAGAACTCATCACTCAATAATCTTGATACAATTTTTAAGTTTAAAACTTACCTTTCAACATCACTAAGTATGTAGGAAAGAGTAAGGCATGTTATAATTCAAATTATTAATTATAGATATCCAGTCTATGTGTAAATGACACTTAAACAATAGGTGAAATCTGTGACATTATTAAAACTAGTTGCTGATCTGAAGGAAAAAATTCTACAAATTATTCACTCTTAGCAATTGTTATGTTTAATGCTAGAGATGGGAGCAAGGTTGTAGCTCTCTGTTCTCCAAATTACAACCTACGGAAGTCACCCTGTTGTTAAATGTTGACTATTTGCGAGTATAAAAAAAAGGTAACTGTGTTTTCCAACCTCATATTAGTAGCTGCTTAGAATTCTAAAAATTTAAAATTATTCGTTTTTGCCCCCAAATTACCGACAGTTTCCCCTTAACATCCTGTGGTGGTCCTTTGCTGCAGCGTTCTTGTTTTTATATATGTTTTACATATTATAATCATAATATGATTATTGTACCCAGGCACTTCATTTCCAACTAGCAACTTCTTTGCAGGAATTTTCTTAATGTTTTGAGCCCATCAAGGTAATTATACACTTGAAACAAGACAAAATTTGAAGAGAAAAATACTTTGGTTTTCATGCCACTTCTTTCAAGCCATTTTCTTTCTCACATCTGCTATTTCAGGTCTTTACAAGTCCTTTCTTCAGTGCCCTTTTAAAATTTTTCAAACCCAGACTGGTTTTACGAGTTCTTAGAAAAGACTGTTGAGTGTACTGTTATTTCAGGGGCAACATTATACAAAGAAAGAATAGCACAAAATCACAGACAATTCAGTCAGCTGGTTCCAAGTCATAAGACTTGGGTCGTATGGATGACAGGCTATCGTCATTCACACAATTTTTTTGAAAAAAGAAATCTTTACCAAAGGAGCATCTTTGGATTCTGTTTTTAGAACCTTCTGAGCCATGACTTAGAGTCAACAGAATAGGCTCTGTGGCTGTGGACTTTAGCATAACCATCAACACTGCTGTTCAAGAAATTATAATTTACAACCAGTCCCAGGTGTAGATGCTAGTCTTTTCTTACCCCCACGAAAAAGACCATAACTTAAATATATGTATATATGGCATGTGGTGGGGCTATTATCCAGTGAGGAGTCTCTCATGTGCTACACTGACCGCATTAGAGCAGTGATGAGCATCCTGATAGCCACGGGGCAGTTGGAATTGCCTGCCTTTCTGGGGAGATCTTAGTCTACCCTGGAGGAAATCTAGTTCACCCTCCGAGGCTTCACCCTTGAGGCTGTGGGACTGCCGTTCCTTTATAGCTCAAAAGTTCCTCTGATCCACTGAGATCTCACTGCACTCAGGATATTTAAATCTCAGAACAAGTGTTTTTGAAGGGGTGTATAACATTGGAAATAAGAAATATCGCCTCAGCTTTTGAGTTGATACAGAAAAGGGAAGCTAAGCCATTTGGCTTTAAATTGTTAAAGTTTCTGTCAGAATAGAGTAGTACAAATCCTTCCTTTCATGGTGGGGACTAGAACAGAGCACTCTGCCTTTGTCCCTGGGAAATGTTAAAATAACAACATTTAGAAAGCCTTCAGAAAACAGATGGAATTGTTTAAATTTTTGCAAGGAGAAATGTCCAAAGAAATGGGGGGGGGGGAAATTGATGTAGTCAAGAGGGAGGAGAAAGAGAGAGACTACCACAGATCACATAAAATGCTTAACATTTTTTTTTAAAAAAAACCTAGTATTTCCAAAATAATAGAAAAAAAAGACAGAAAGCCTTTGAAAGTTTCTCTTTTTAAAAATCATTAAATAACTCCATTCTGAGATGAAGAATAATAAGAAGAAAAGATATAAATCCAAAGTTAGAAGTGCAAAAGAAACTGGAGTACTAATACCTAAATCTTTACAACAATATACAGTTTATTTAAGCTTCACAAGGTAAATGTATACCAGCTTGGTATGGGAGATGTTTCTAAGGTATTGATATTTATACATTTTATATATGTGATTTGTTAATGCTCTTGTTTGAGAAATAAAGGACAATTTTCTTATATTTGGTTTTATTATTTTTTAAATGTGGTACTTAACTGGGCACCATCCGTTCCTCAAAAGCACCATGGTGTTTTTCCATTAATCCTAGGGAGGTGTTGTTTCATGGCTAGCAAGCAATCTACAGGTTATTTCCTGAAGAGCTCCATGGACATAGAGGGATTATTTATTATTTGCTTACTGTGTGTCAGATACCACTGTAAATGTTTTAAAAAAATTAACAAGTTTTATCCTCATAACAATCATATGCCATAGCTAGTATAATTATATGAGGCACAGACTGCCTAATTAACCTGCTCAAATCACCTAGCTATGGGGAAATACAGCTTCCAACCCTATGGCTCTCACTACAGAGTCTTTTGAGCTTTAAACCACTACACTAAGCCAGCGAGACAGAACAATGAAGGGAGAACCTATATTTTCTTTTAAATTCTTATTTCAGTTTTATCTGAACTGAAAAACAATCATGAAACAAATAAAGCCAAAGAATAACAAAAACAAAATTGAATAGTCTAGCAGATGACTTATTATCCAGAGTTGAATGATCTAAATTTTACACAAACACTTCCAAACAAGCATGATCTAAGTTAGAGCTGAATTCTCTAAAACCAAAAATACAACATTCACAGATTGTAAATGGCCATAGGGCTCCCAACTTTATTCCATGGAAAGTAATCTGAGAGGATTATATCCATTTTCTGTTACTGATTTCATTGTATTTTGATGTATCAAAGAGATGGATTTATTTAAGACCAGCTAATTTTTAACTTGGCCCCAGAATTAGCTAAGCCCCCATCTTCAATTTCTAAAGAAAAAGAATAATTTAAAAAATTATGTTATATATTATGTGACTCCCAGTAAATATTTGTTGAATTAGTGAAAGAAAAGAGATTATTGTGTTTTGTATTAGACTAAACTTTACATTCAAACTAAACAGTAGTAACGAAAAACACATGAACAAAACTTGGTAAATGATTCGATATATATATATATATATATATAGTAAACATCCCTTTAAGACAATTGGCATTGCTCTAATCTTAAAGGTGAGTGAAAACTAAGAAAACAAACAAAATTAAATATAAACAAAGAGAGCATTCTATAAAATTTTTCAAACTACTCAGATTAGGGTGAAATTAGACTTTGAGGAAGAAGTCTAGGAATATTTTCTCTCTCATTTCAAGATTTATAATTCCATAAGCTGTTCCTCTTAGGGCTTGATGTCCAATCCTTTAATCATTTCTAATACCCTCTTATTTATATTCCCAAATCCTTTTCTTAATTCTTGCCGGTTAAAGACATGTTACTTCCTTTTCAGAGGCCTCTTTTGATTTCCTACTCGAACTGTGTTAAAACATCTATTCTTCAGTTAAAAGCTTCCTATGAATAACTTCTTACATCTCTTTATTCTGAAATTTTGCTACAAACACATTTCACATCTATTTTGCTATATGCTTTCAATGTTTCCTTGCAGTTTGTTTACTTTAAGCTTTTTCATGTATTGATTATTTATATTCTACAACTTATGCCTGAAAAATGTCACTATTTATTTGCAAGCAAACTTTTTAGTAAAACTACCTAAAATTAATAATAAAAATTTATGAAATCAATGAAAATAACCCAAATACACAGACTTTCTCTCTCTTTCTCTCTGATACACACAAACACACACACACACACACACACACACACACACACACACACACATAGACATTAGGTAGCTAGCATTCCGAAATTTTTAGGGAACATCAAATTATTTTCTAAGTTTTGTTCCAGTGGTTTTAATTACTACTATTTCATTAAATTTGTATGTAAAATTTAGTCTAAACAAAACACAATAATCTGTTTTCTTTCACTGATTCAACAAATCTCTATTGAGAGCCCGCTACGTGGCATGTTTTGATTTAGGTTCTGTGAAAAGAGTGGGAAACAAAAAAAATCTTAGTTTGGGGAAAGTGGTAGCCAATTTAGAAAAACAAGTAAAGTTGAATCCTTCCTTGAGTTCTCACACCAAGAAAAAAATAAAAAAGAAAGGAACTGATCAAAATTTTAAATTTGGTGCTAAAAGAAAGGATGTTTGAATTAAAAAAAATGTAGCCTGAAAGAAAAGAGACTTTTATCAAGAACCAATAAAGAAGAATATATGTCTTTATATGTGTGTGTATATATATATATATATATACACACATATATATATATATATTTCTTTTACCAATTTATCAAGGGAAGAATTTGGAACAGACATAGTAGACAAAATTACATAAAAGTGTCTGAATAAACTAAAAAAAATTTAAAAAGTACAACACCGGTCATAGTTAAAAACAAAAACACTGAGAAGACTAGGACCAGAAGAGAACTTTCTCACCCTTACAAATAGCATTTACAGAGGACAAAAAACAGCAGCTATAAGGGGTGCTTGGGTGGCTCAGTCCCTTAAGCATCTCAGTCTTGGTTTTGGTTCAGGTCATGATCTCAGGGTCCTGGGATTAAACCCTGGTTTAAGCCCTAAGTCCATTGGGCTCCATGCTCAGTGGGGAGTCTGCTGGAGGATTCTCTCTCTCTTCCTCTCCCTCTGCCCCTCCCCCCCACTCTTGCCTTCTCTCGTGCCCCTGCTCTCTCTTCCCTCTCAAATAAATAAATAAATAAATAAATAAGTCTTTTTTAAAAAAACAGCAGCTATCATACTTAATGATGAAAGACCGTATGTTATCCCTATAAGGTCAGGAATAAGACAAGGATATCCACTCCTGACACTTCTTTTCAGCACTGAAAGTTCTAGCCAGGACAATTAGGGAAAAAAATGAAAGGAAGGGAGGGAGGGAGGGAGAGAGGGAGGGATGAAGGGAGGGAGGGAGGAGAAAAAAAGGCATTCAGATTGGAAAGGAAGCAGTAAAATTATATTTGAAGAGAATATGATCTTACATATAGAAAATCCTAAGGAATCCACAAAAAATAACTGATAAATAACTAATTTCAGGATACAAGATTGATATACAAACCCTAATTGCATTTCCTTAAACCAGCAATTAACAGCCTCAAAATGGAATTGAGAAAAGAATTTCATTTACAATAGCATAAAAAGAATAAAACTTAGGAATAAATCTAACAAAAGATGTACAAAATTTATACTCTGGAAATACAAAAAATTGTTGAAAGGAATTAAAGGAGATGTGAATAAATGGAAAGATATACCATGTTCACAGGTTGGAAGACTTAGTATCTTTAAGATGGCAATATTCTTCAAACTTACCTGTACATTAAATGCAATCACTTTCAAATTCCCAAGCTGATTATAAAATTCATGTGCCTATGCAAGTGGCACCAAATAGGTATAAAAAAATACATTCTTGGAAAAATTGAAAAATGCACAGTTTTCAAAACTTACTACAAATAAGTGAGACAGCATAGTATTGGCATAAGAACAGACATGGGTCATTGGAATAAAATTAAGAGTTCAGAAACAAACCCTTACATCTCTGGTCAAATGATTTTTTAAAATTTTAATTCCAGTGTAGTTAATATACAGTGTTATGTTCATTTCAGGCTTACAGTACAGTGATTCAACAATTCCATATATTACTCAGTGCTCATCATGAAAAGTGTACTCTCAATCACCATTACTTATTTCACCCATCCCCCCAACCACCTCCCCTCTGGTAACCATCTGTTTGTTCTCTATAGTTAAGAATCTGTTTCTTGGTTTGTCTCTCTCTCTCTCTCTCTCTCTTTTTTAATAGTCAAATGATTTTTATCAAAAATGCCAAGACAATTCAATGGGAAAAGAATAGTCTTTTCAATAAATAATACTGGGACAACTGGATAGCCACATGCTATCCAGTTTTATTTTGACCAGAATTATTTTGGACCCCTTCTTTATAGCCTGCACAAAAATTAATTCAAAATGGATCATAAGCCTAAATATAAGACCTAAAGCTATGAAACACTTAAGAAGACATAGGAATAACTCTTGACTTTGGGTTAGGCAATTCTTCTCATATACAACACCGAAGTATAAGCAATGGAAAAAATAAATTAGACTTCATAGAAATTGAAAACTTTTGTGCATTAAAAGACACTATCAAGAATGTAAAAAGATAACCTGTAGAATGAAAGAAAATATTTGCAAATTATATAAATTATACCTAGAATATGTAAAAAACTTACAACTCAATAATAGATAACCCAATCAAAAAATGAGCAAAGGTTTTGAATAGATGTTTCTTCAAAGATGCAAAGTACCAATAATAGAATGAAAGAAGGTTCAGCATTATTAACCATTAGGGACTACAAATCAAAATCACAATGATATATACTTCACACTTACTAGAATGTATATAATAAAAAGATAGATCATAGCCAGCTTTGCAAGGATGTAGAGAAATCAGGACCTTATACATTACTGCTGGGAATGTAAAATGGTGCAGCTGCTTTTCAAAACAGTTTGGCAATTCCTCAAAATGTTGAACAAAGAATTGCCATAGGAGCCAGTCATTCCACTCCTAGATCTCTACTCAAGAGAAATGAAAACATGTCAACACAAAAATGTCTGTACATAAATGTTCTTAGTAGCATTACTCATAACCAAAAAGTGGAGGCAACCTTAAACGCCCATGAACTGATGAATAGATAAGTAAAATATATCCATACAATGGAATAATACTAAGCCATAAGAATAAATAAAATGATACATACTATAACATGGGTGAGCCTTGAAAACATTACATGAAGTGAAATAAGCCAGTCACGGGAGGCCACATATTGTATTAATTTATATGAAAGGTCCAGAACAAGTAAATCTATAAAGACAGAAAGTATATTAGTCTTTTCCTAGGCTGTGGGGTTTGGGGACAAAAAGAAAATGAATGCTGGTGAGCATGGGTTTTCTCTGGTGAAGTGATACGTATGTTCTGAAATCCATTGTGGTGAATGGTTGTACATGTCTGTGAATATATTAAAATTAAATGAATTGTGTACTTTAAACTGGTGAGCTGTAAGTTATATAATTATATCTCCATAATTTTTTTTTAAGAAACGAGATATTTTTTCCTTATGTATCAGATTGGCAAAGATCAATTCATTTTAGAAAATATTTTATTTATTTATTTTTAAAAAGTATGTTATTTATTTATTTGACAGAGAAAGAGAGCACAAGCAGGGGGAGCAGTAAGCAGAGGGAGAGGGAGAACCAGGCTACCCACTGAGCAAGGAGAGGAACGCAGGGCTCAATCCCAGGACCCTGGGATCATGACCCGAGCCAAAGGCAGACGCTTAACCGACTGAGCCCCCAGGCGCCCCTAGAATCTTTAAAGCTATGGTGAAAAAGACACTATTCAAGAAACTTGGGAGACAATTTGAAAAAAAATATTACCCCAATTCAAAGAAACATACTTTGAATTAGCAACTGCTCTGCTTGTTTCGATCAGGTATTGATAATATACGTTGTTACGTATTTATACAATGTATCCTATGCAGCCATTCACAAAGAAAGGGGAAGGAGTTTTGAAACTAATCTGTCATCATACACGGCCATGAACTATCTCTACTTGTAGCAGCCAGTTAGCCACTTTGTAGGACCTTGTATGTCCCTTCAGTGTCTTAATACAGAGGACTCTCTTTCTTCCTCCCACCTTTTGTCCTCCCTTCTTTCTTCCTTTCTCTCTCTCTGCAAAATTTCTACCATAATTCTTGATAATTTCAATATCCACAGTGATGTTCCCTCCTGTAACCTGGTCTCCGTTTCATTAGCTATTTCTCATCATCCTTGACCTACATTTCCAGTAACCTCATAGCCCTTTGCCCTCAGAATTTCAATCTTCTCACTTTCAAATTTCCTAGCCTTCCCGATCAATTCTTTAATACTCGAACTTAAAAAAATTTTTTTTTGCATCACTAGAATCTCTCTTCCACTGATCTGCTGCATTTTTTTTTTCTGTCCTTCACCCCTTTCATGTGCTTCTTCCCATAATTTCCCAGCCTCGATCCATCATTAGAACTGCTCCTTTGCTTTCATCCTTTATTTCCCTGACACATTTTTTTATCCAGTACGCCTAGCCGGAAAAACCTCAAATCTTGGGAAATCCAATACTCTGTTCACCTAGCACCTGTAATCTTCATTGTAACTAAAACAGAATTCAAAACCATCATCCTAAATTGCTATACCTTGTGTTTATTATCGCAAACCTGGGGTGGACCATTAGTGCTGTTGGGTGATCCTTGTACATTTTCTCTCCCACACTCTCAAAAACTGTATCTGTTCTCTCCTTGCTTTCCAAACCTCCAACACCCTTTCCTCTTTTTTTCTTGGATGATGCCCTTTTTATTTTGCTTGCAAAAGTGATAATCTTAAGAGGAATACAACACCTACACACCCACACAAATATCCACAAACTTACCAGCCTCTGTACCCATGTTATTCTTTATTCTAAGACTTTGTTCCTTTCTGATGCCAAACCCTTCACTTATTTATACAATGGATTACACTGTCTTTGGTTTATTTATTAAAAAACATTTGTCCTCCTTTCTGTCTTCTGTATTATCAATTTTCCCATTTAAAACAAATCATTCCCGTTATACTCAATCTTAAAAAAAAATACTTTTGAATTTCATTGCTCTGCAGCAAGCTTTCTTTGCATTTACTTTTTTCTAAATATGAATATATCTTGAGAAATTTTGTCCATACTTCATGGTTCCATTTCCTCTCATTCTTTTGTTTGCTGAATCTATTCCAACCAGGCTTTTGTTTGTGTATTTTCATTAAAACTGTTCATGACAAGGTCACCCATGACTTTCACTTATCAAATCCTAAAGTCAGTTCTCACTCCGGATCATACTTAACCTATTAGTGGTATTTGGTGCTCTTAATAATCTTTCTTGAAACACTTGTTTCATTTATTCTCTAGGATTTCTGCCCCATCCGGAAGGATACTCCTTGTCTGTCTTCTTTTATTCCTCTAGCCTCTGATATTGATATTTTCCTGAATTCAGTTCTTGGACATCTTCCTTTTTCTGTTTGTGTTTATTACCTAGGGAATCTCATTTTACAATTCTACAATTCATTTCTGTAGCCAGATCCCCCATATTGCACTTACATTTTGAATATCTCAAAACGAATATTTCCAGAACTGACCTTTTTGATTGCTGCCCACTACCCGCACAATCCTGCTCCTCCTCCTTCTTTTCCCTCTCAATAAATGGCAACTCCATTCTTCTAATTCTTGGGTCAGTAATTTCGGAATCAGACTTCTCTTCTTCTCTATATTCATTTCATCAGCAAATTTTCTCACAACTTCCCTAAAAATATATTCAGAACTCAACCCTCTCTCAACACTGCCACTATCATCTCTTGCTTTGACTATGGCGATAGCCTCCCAGTTGGTTTCCATATTGCATGTAGCTCTCCTCTGGTTTGTTTTCTTTAAAACTGCCTGAGTGGTGGTGGTGGTGGTGGTGGCGGTGGTGGTGTTCTTTTTGGATTTTATTTATCTGTTTTAGAGTGAGAGCGCGCAAGAGCGGTGGGGAGGGCAGAGGGAGGGGGAGAGGGAGAGAGAATCTGAAGCAGACTCTGACGGGAGGACAGAGCCCCACGCAGGGCTGATCCCACAACCGCAAGATCACAAGCTGAGCCAAAACCAAAAGTGGGACACTCACCGGACTGAGCCACCCAGGCGCCCCTGCGTGTTCTTTTTAATGCCTAGATTAGATCATTTCAGTCCTCTGCTCAAAACACTCTGGAGGTTCCCTTAACCTATAAGTACCTCCACAACTCCTGTGACCCCAATTTATTACTTTCTATTGTGTTCACTTGCGTCCTCCAGTACTCCAGGATACTCAACTTAGAGCTCTATACTGACCATTCCAAATGCACTTCCCCTTGATATCCTTCATTTCTGGACCACCCCAAAAAAGCATTTTCCCAGGTCTGATTATAATCTTAGTTACTTGAGTAGAGGGGCTTTTTCTAGTTTGTCTACTGCACTCAACTTGGCTGGCACCACATGAAATTATGGAATAAATAAGCAAAAAAGTCTAATGGAACGATGATTTACTCTCAAGTGAAAATAAAGTTTCACAAAACCATATGTAAAACATGCTATACCTAGATAGTCAAGTATATACGTGGATGGAAATTGTCTGGGCCAACACACAAGGAAGTGTATTAGCTATTTACCACTTATGGGTATGGCTAGAAGTAAATTAATAAGAAGTCATTTTAATTACAGTGACAAAAATCTACTTAAGTTAAATGAAAAGAGGAATGTTACTCCCTTTAATGTATATAAATCTATCAGTAGAAAAGGCAAATGTGGTGCTAGGCCCAGGAGTATTGAAATCACAGAGACTCAAAGGAACCCAAAATTTCTTCTGCCTGTCTTTTTAAAAAAAATCTGACACTTTCTCATATATTAACATAATTATATCGAATCAACTTTACCCAGAAGGCAGGGTACCTTTATCACCTAAAGATCTGAGTTTACTCCCGTGTGGACTTAAGACCACTGGCTTAAAATCACACAAAATATAAGATATAGGACCATGTACTCAGCCTTTGAAATAGTCATTGTGACCAAAGAAGCTGAATTACTACGTCCAACATTGTTTGGGTGCTATCCCCACAAACATAGCCATGGAGGAGAGGTCGGCCACCAGGGGATGGAAAGGAGGTATGTTGAGCAAATAAAAATAATGCATATAATCTAAACAGAGCTGAAAGTGAGAAAATGTCAGTCTTTTTATACCATTTTAAAGTTCTCCATTTACCTATATACTACCTTAATTAAAAAACAATAAAGAACAGTATATAAAGAGGAATATATAAATATCTCTTTCGTTAAAAGGCAGGATATGGATCTAATCCCGTTACTGTTCTTGCTTATGTGAAATTCAGTATGAGATAGCAAATAAATGAATGATTTTCTTGGGTACTGCTGCCAGGGGCATATTTTTTGGTGTCACACAATGGGATGGCGTTACAATTTGCCTCCCAATGTCCAATGTCCTCTACTTCCTTCTTAAACAAATGGTGGAAGCTTGTCCACATGGCCCTTAATCAGAAAACAAGATAATGGGAAGCATAGCAAACACTGTGAAATCCCTAACCCTGGGAGTAGAGGAATTCTTTTATTAGTCTGTAATTCTGCTATCTAGGAACACTTTTGTCCACAGTTTTCCTTAGCTCCTAGGAAAGCTTTCTTCCTTTCCATTATCTTTCTTGACTCCATCTGAAGGTTGGAGATGGTGAATATGTTCTGCTTGGGGAATAGACTGCTTTTTCTAAGTCCCATATCCGCTTAAGAAAGATTAAAGGCCTAAGGCTTGTTTTAAGTCTTAAATACTCGAATTCATTTTATCAATACCATTTTCTTCAAATATGAGTGTTTGAATCTATTTTTCTTCCAGTCAGTTCAATGTGTCAATATCCATACCCCACATCTTTTTGAGACATCTGTTTCAGATCTGCTGCCTTTTCTTTCTCTCACTTTCTCATTCTCAAACCCCCACCTCTTTAACAACGGCTGCTTTGAGGTTATCAGGCTTGGAAGAAAAAAAAAAAACACCCCCTTATCTGGGTACTTGGTCTACATCAACTGAGAAAGCCTAATAGGTCTTTAGTGCTCAAATGCTCTTTCATCCTATTTTTAGAAGTATTTTCCAGTTGGCCGAGCCTCTGAGCTTAAATGACTCTATTTCTTTCTATTTCTGCTTACAACTTGGTTAATCCTGCCTTAATGATGTTTCTTTTATTTTGACTATTTTACCAAGCCCAGTGAATAGTAAACACACAAAGCCGTCTGCCTCTCACATTACATCCCAAAATGTTTTACTGTTTGGTCTGAGCATAATATAGATTCCTAACTTTTGAACTTCCACATAATTTTTCCCCCTCCTTTTGCCAAGTGCTACATCAGTGCCACCACATATTTAAAGGAAAAAAAAAAGGAGAGAACTTAACTTCAAGATAGCAAGGATGGAATGAGCTATACTGCGAGAACAAGCAAACCTTACAATTTGGGTGGCTTAAAAGAAAAATTTTTCCCTCTCTTACCTCACGATCTAATGTGAGTCATTATGTAAGTCCGTGTTATGGTTATGCAATCTGGAGTATGACAGCTCCACTGGAAAGAGAGCGAGATAAAGGAGGGACATGGGTTTTTCACTTCCTCCGTGTAGATAGGACATTCTTCACTTCTGTTCGCGATTCCTTTGCCAGAACTAGTCAAATGGCCCTTATAAAGAAATATCAGGATATTTGATGATCACGAATAACTTTTTTTCATATCTCTAATAATAATAATTTTTCTAGAAATGTTCTGCTCTGTTTCTTCCCAGGCATTTCCATGTTCTTACTTTTAAACTTTACTGAGTCATTTCTATATTCAGTGTTCCTATAAAAGAGCATCCCCTGTCTAACCATAACCCCATACTCAGTGGTTTCTTTTTACATTAGTGCTGGGAACATGGAAATCAAACAATAAATTACTGCTGACTTCCCACTCTGCACCATCCGCATTTTCTCTAGAGAGAGTAGTTATGACTAAAGCAGTCCTCTCCAGAATCCAGACTCTCCCATTTCATGCTTATCCATTCATGTGTTGCTGTCAGTAAATCTTCAAAGACTCATCTGTAATGTCAGGAAAGACGGCAAAGCTTGACCTGAGAAGAGTCCTAAATATGTAGCTCACTAGATCCCTTAACACTGGCCAAATCATTCAATTTCTTTAAGTCTTAAAGTCCTCTTCCTTAAAATGAGAACTGTTATTTCAATAACAGAGTTATTGTGAGTTTAAGAAAGATAATGTCTATAAAATTATACTCTGTAAAAACATTTCATAGAAGTAGACAGTTTTTAAAATACATGATAATATTAAGTATGTATAGTCTAGTTTGCCAATTAAAGATGATATTTAAATCATTGACTGCATACCCATACTGATTTTTATAACAGTTTTATTGAAACATAACTTATATATCATAAAACTCACCTTTTTTATTTTATTATGTTATGTTAATCACCATACATTGCATCATTAGTTTTTTTTAATTTTTTTATTGTTATGTTAATCACCATATATTACATCATTAGTTTTTGATGTAGTGTTCCATGACTCATTGTTTGTTCATAACACCCAGTGTTCCATGCAGAATGTGCCCTCTTTAATACCCATCACCAGGCTAAACCATCTCCCCATCCACCCCCAGAACCCTCAGTTTGTTTCTCAGAGTCCATAGTCTCTTATGGTTAGTCTCCCCCTCCAATATCCCCCCTTCATTTTTCCCTTCCTATCTTCTTTTTTTTAAACATATAATGTATTATTTGTTTCAGAGGTACAGATCTGTGATTCATCAGTCTTGCACAATTCACAGCACTCACCATAGCACCTACCTTCCCCAATGTCTATCACCCAGCCACCCTATCCCTCCCACCCCCCTACCACTCCAGCAACCTTCAGTTTGTTTCCTGAGATTAAGAATTCCTCATATCAGTGAGGTCATATGACACATGTCTTTCTCTGATTGACTTATTTCACTCAGCATAATACCCTCCAGTTCCATCCATGTTGCAAATGGCAAGATTTCATTCCTTTGGTTGGCTGCATAATATTCCATTGTGTGTGTGCGCACATACACCACATCTTCTTTATCCATTCGTCGATGGACATCTTGGCTCTTTCCATAATTTGGCTATTGTGGACATTGCTGCTATAAACATCGGGGTCACCCCTTTTTAAGTGTACAATCCTGTTTTTTTCACTTTTAGCATATTCTTAGGATTATGTTACCATCACCACTACCTAATTTTAGAAAGCTTTCATTCCCCAAATGAGATTCCATTTTCGTTAGCCGTGATTTGCCATTCCCCACCAGTGACTACTCATTTTCTTTCGGTCTGTATGGATTTGCCTATTCTAGATATTTCATATAAGTGGAATCATACAATATGTGCTCTTTTGTGACTAGTTTCTTTCACCTCTCATTGTTGTTATGAATCTGTCAAATTCATACTCCTTAAGTGGAGCACAGATGCGGAATGGTGAGCCTTGATTCAACAACCCACCACAAGAGAAATTGAAAGAGAGAAGTTTATTACTCAGTCTTGGAGGAAGTGCCTGGCTGGCCTCACGGAGCCACCAGGGTGCCGACAGAGAGAACAAGAGGACCTGGGGTCCATGCCTTTATTAGGGTCCAGAGAGAGTATCTGGGGGTTCTTGGGCTGAGGCTGAATTGATCCATTCAAACCAAAAGAATGGAGTCTTGATGAGGCCCCAGGAGGGCTTTCCTAAGCAGTGAATAAAGGGAAGACCCTGGAGGCAGAACTGTTGCTCACCAGGAACTTACATTTGTGTGTGACTGCGGGGTATTATCTAGAGTGTACGCGAGGGGCTGGTGTCCGTGTGAGGTCCCTGCAGGCTGCTTGGTCTCACAAAATGGATGTCGAGGCAGCAATACCATGGAGTAGCTTAGTTAAACTCTGGGCAGTTCTGTTTTCAGGGTTCATCTATGTTATGGCATGTATGAATCACTGCTGGAAGGAAGTGCCAGAATCTATAGGAGATAAATCTGTGAATTAGGAACATAAAATTTCTCTTTAGGCCACCTATCTCGTTCTGTGTCTTTAAAATCATCGCACTTCTCAAATTTGTTCCCTAATACTTAGGTTCTTACATTTTTATTTGTGTGGAATTGGGAATGGGCCAACTGCTACTTGCTATGTAACAACCAGCAGGGCTGAATGCCGCTAACACCTTCTGATATCTCTCAGGCTGGACTTTAAAAGAAAAAGTTCAATTCCTATTCCTCATTCCAAGATATACAATTTTTGATCACTTACATTTGAAATTATTTATTATAACTTTAGTAGGAAGAAGTTTTTTGAGAAGGAAACAAACGTGTCAGTTTGTAAATCAAGGAAATGAAATAATGAATAGTTATACAAACAGGAAGTTCAGAATTTATGAAAAAGGCTGGATATTTAAAATTTTGATTTTCTAATGCTTAGAAAAGAAAGCTGCTTTATTTTCTCTGACATCTTGCTAAAACATTGTCTATTCACTTACTCATAAAGCAGATGAATTTTCCATTGCTGATTCAATTTTATTTACTGCCAAAAGCTCAGAGACAGTGCCTGTGGGGGGTTCAGGCTACAAACATGTTGCCTATTTACTATGAAATGCAAGAAGAATGATTCTTCTTTCAAGGACTATCTGGAAATTCTATATTTTCCCCCTTTTTCTCTGTGACTGTCATTGTTTGACTTTTGTCATCCTCTTATTTGACTCCTTGCTTTTACTAATATATAGTATATAATATAAGTTAACATACAGTATACAACTTAAGGATTTAAAAGTGAGAAATAACTATTAGGTTTCCATATCATGTGCCAGAACACAGAGAAAATTTCATTTTAATATAATGTCACAATGTGGTTTGAATTTTTGATAGATACTAAAGTGGAGGAATGTTTGTTATTCATCTTAATGACACTTTCGCACATGTGGAAGGATACCCACCAAAAAAAGCCCAGAACCTATGAGATCAGTTTCAGATGAAATAAAATGCACACATGGTATCATAGAGTCCTTTTCTTTTTGCAATTTTTGAAAAACTAGTTTAGCTCATGGAAAGGCCAGATCCAAATTTGAACTAGACGTAACCTTTTCAAAGAGTTGGAACTTTTTTTTCCTTCCACTGTACACAGGTAGAGTCATGGGTCTTTGTTTCAGTAAGAGACACAACTGGAAATAATTTGAAACACCATGAGTAAGGCAGTTTCTGAGATATTTATAACTTAAACCCAAACCTGGAAGTACTATAATTCCTATGGGAAAAGTCTGATCTTTTACAATTTTCTCCAAAATGAAACACAGAATTATTTCAATTTAAATCATTTGGGGGGGTGCTGTATCTTTTTTCCTCTAACTTTCAGGAGTACTTTTTATATTTCAATGCCTAAAATAATCAATTGCTGATGAAAGACCTTGCTGACGAAGCATTCATCTATTTAACATAAGTTCTCAAATTTTAAGTTCACCATTCAGTATCTGTCATGCCATTTGACGTAATGAGGTTAAAAGAAGGTTTGAATGGGACTATCTGAATTCATTATAAAATGAACTCACTATTTCTTCCATCAAATGAATACCAAAGAGAAGCAGGTAGCATTCACAGAATAACACATCAATAATAAATGCCTTAGAGAATTTGTAGGATCTTGTTTCATTAAGCTAGATTTGGAAGGATTTGCTTGTATGTAGCTACTAGTAAATACAGCAGCTACAATATGGGCTGAATCAATCATTTTAGCATGTTGAGAGCTCAGTTTTGTGTCGTTTTGCCCTAATTATTTCATGAAGCACTGCAGGCTATCTAGTCAACGTATATTCATTAAGAGTTACTAAGTTTAAGCACTCTGGAAAGATATTTTTGAGAACACAGTGAAAGCAAATAAGAGCCCCTTTCCCACAGGCAAATTAAAGCACTATGATAAATCCATATACACAGTGTGTACGACAACTGATACAATACTTCAGAGCGAAAAGATCCCTATGGCTGGATAGTCGATTTTTCCTAAGACTTGGAAGAAGTAAAATATTGAGTAAGTCCTCATTTCTATGGCTACTATTTCTATGAGTGGACCTGACACAGAAAATATTCTTAAGGAAAATATAGAGCACTGAGATATAAAAATACAAAGTATGTGCTAAAAGTGGTATAATAGTCCATTAAAACAAGCAATGGTTTTAAGGACCATAGGCAATTTTGAATAGAGCCGTTAATAGTTCATGACAGTGGTTTTGGACAACTAATCTATATACTTTTATTATATGAAGAACATAATTTAAGGGACATTACTAAATTATTATTCTTAGATTCCAGATGCCATCTATATCTACATGTCATCTCTATGCTTATGACTTCCAGATCTAAACTTGCAGATCTGACCTCTCTTCAGATAGCATCTCAGTGTCTTCTTTGTAGGTGCTCAATAAACATTTATTGAGAATTAATGAGGAAATAGACAAATGACTAAATAATGCATAAATGTGCTTGAAGTGGAAAGTAAGTTCAGGGTTGTGCTTAAGGATGAGACGGGAGGAAGAAAAGTGATATGTAAAACATTCACTTTGTGTAAATTTATTGGGAAGTTATGCTGACAAGGAAAACACCTTACTATAATCACTAACCCATTTGGATGCTTCCCTTTACAGAAAAATTTATTGAAATGATTACCACGAAATCACTGCCTATGCTTCCTGGTCTTTCGATCTAACCTCCACTTACTTCAGTTGGGCTCCTACTGGCACTTCACAGAGACTTAGTCAAGATTTCTACTTACCTCCATGTTGCCAAATCTAATGGTTTTAACTCATCTTTTGGTTTTGTTTTAACTCATCTTATTTAACCTCACAGCAGTATCTGAGACCTGTTCTAGAAGCACGTTGCTCCCTTGGCTTTTGTGATATCATGTAGCTCTGATGTCTTCCTATGTCCCTGACCACTTTTTCTAGGTTCTTCATTTTCTTGTGTTCTCGTTTATCCTTCAGTTTTGCAGGGCACCATTGCTGTGTCTCTCATTTCCTTTTCTCTTGATACATATCTTCTCCCTTGCTGACTCCCCTGATGGCTTTAAAGAGCACCCCTGTGTTTATGATTCCCAAATCTAAAAGTACATGTCTGACCTTCCCCCAAAACTCAGATTTTTATATCTGACTGATTACTTGACACAACCACAGGGATATAACATAGCATTAAGGCCTCAGAACTCCTCATTTACCTTACCAACTTGCCTTTGCTCTGTTCTTCTGCTCTGTGAGAGCCGAGATGTGCTTATATGCATTTTCCTTGATAGCCACTTTTATTGCACTCCCTAAACCCAATCAATGAGAAACTTCTTTCAATTCTAATTTCAAAACATATCCCACACCTGTTCACTTCTCTTTATGTTTACCATTAGTACTTGTGTCCAACCTACCATCATTTTTCACTTAAATTACGGTAGCCAACTCATAACTGACTTCCTTATTGTTCTTGCGCCACAATCCACCGTCCACACAATGGCAGAAAGTTTTAAAATCATATGCAGTTATTGCAATCCCTTTGTTTGCCAAGCCCCTATGTCTCATGCATTAGTTTTCTACTATTGCTATAATAAATTATCACAGAATGAGTGGATTAAAATAATACAAATGTACTATTTTACAGTTCTGGGTGAGAAACCTGAGTCTCTGAGGATTAAAAATAAAATAAAAATACTGGCAGGCCTACCTTTTCTAGAGGATCTAAAAGAGTTCCATTTCTTGCCTTTTCTAGCTTGTAGGGGTTACTCATATTCTGGGGCTCAAGGTTCCTTTCTCCACCTTCAAAGCCATCCATGCTGCATCTCTTTGTGCTTCTCTTCCATAGCCCTACCTACCTCTGACTCTTTCTTCTGCTTCCTCTTCCACTCTCAAGGATGCTTGTGATTAAACCAGATAATGCAGGATAATCTCCCTATCTTGGGTCAGCCAATTATAAACCTTAATTCCACCTGCAACCTTAATTCTCTTTACCATGTAATACAATCTATTTACAGGTTCCAGGGATTAGGATGTGGATCTCTTTGGAGGTCCATTATTCTGTTTCACACCACATCACATTAGAATAAAACACAAATTCTTTTGGGGGGTTTCTAAAACCCTACTTTATCTAGCCTTTTCTTACTATCTCCAGATCCATCTCTTATACCACTATCCCAGCCAGAGTATTCTCTTCTCAATCAGGACAAACCAAATCCACCATAGGCCCTCCACCCTAGCTGTTTTCTCTGATGGTATGCCCGACTCTAATTTCACATAGCTGGCTCCTAATTATTTAAATCTTACCATAAATTCTGCTTTTTCAGAGATTGTTTACTAAGCTAATGCATCTACAGAAATTATCCATACATTATTACATCATCAAAGATAAATTCTCTACCAATCTCTGATATTTTTCTGATTTTGAATTTATTTTTGTGTTAATTAACTTCTCCCAATCTCACACCACACACACACACACACACACACACACTATTCTATTTCTGGTACAAATGTTGGCAAACTCTTTCACTTACTGAACATTCCTCAATGACACTTCATTTTGTAAGAATAGATTTCCAAGTGCCAACATACAAGTAATGACCTGTCCCTTGCCTGGCTCTCCAACCCTTTTTTTCCCCCTTCTTAGTTCCAAAAGCACTAAGCTTCTTGTAATTTTTTTACGCATATCATGCTATTTTTACCCTCTATAACATTGCTCATCCCCTCATCCTGAGATACCCGATCTCTTTACCTCTACTGCTTTGCTTATTAGCATCTACTTAATTTTTTAAGTAATCTCTATGCCCAACATGGGGCTCAAACTCACTACCCTGAAAGATGGAGTTGCATACTCTACCAAATAAACCAGCCAGGTGTCCCAACATCTACTTAATTTTAAAACTGAGTTTAAAGAAGTCATCTCTTCCATGAAGTCTTCTCTGATGTGTCTAGACTTTAAGGTATCTTTTGTATTTATGCCAACAACATACAATGTATATTTCAGTCATTACTTTTACACTGAGTTAGAATTTTCTGATTAGAGATTTACTCCACAGTGGTGTGCAAACACATTAAGGTCATGAATGATACCTTATTTATTTTTGTGTTTCTGGCACCTAGTTTACTCCTACCACATGATACATATTCAATAAATGTTTGTTAAATGACTGTGGAGTTGTTCTTGAATCATGTTTTGGGGTCTTTTCTGTGAAGGATTATCATGCATTGGTGTCACTGGACAAGAGACTCTGTCAGCCATTCTTTATAGCTCCTCATTTGCTTTTTAAGTTGTTCTATTTCAATCCATATGTATAAATACATATTATTTAATTCTTCTCATTGAAGTCACCTCTGACTCTTGTTTTATCTGCTGCTTCCACCCTCCACTGCCCACATCACTGTAAGGAACTTCAGGATCTATATAAATGTCATAGTATGTGTGGAAAAAGAACCCAAAGGTAAGAATTTGAGTTTAAAGTAACAAGATAGATAAGGAAGAAAATGGAACCAGGAAAGAGTGCTTTCAAACTACCTACCACTGAATACCGAAACTTATTTCCACTGGAGGAATTCTTTGAACTAGTGCAAAACACACATTGAGTGCTATCCCATCCAAAGGGTGAGGGAGCTCGTCCATCACTGGTTAAGAGCTTCAGGGAGAAGGGAGGACATTAATTTTCCAGCATTTCCATTCTGTCTCACAGATAGCAAAGCAGGCTCAAGAAGTTAGGGAAACCCTCGGGGTGGGTGGGGGAAGCATGGGGGTTGGCAATAAAGTGTAAGCCTGGTAATTGGTACAGGTGAAGGAGTGGGCCAGGGCATTGCAGTGTCAGCTCCAGTAGACGGCCAATTACAACACCCTCCCGTCACATTCCCTGACGTCATGAGTTCTATTTACCTTTACGTGTACTCTACATCAGGCTCCAAGAACTGTTGCAACAATTTGGTTCTTCTCATTGTCCAGAACTTTTCTGCTTTTGAGGTATAAATTCCAGGATCTCATTTCTGAGCATAATTTCTTATCCTTCTGGTATTCTCACTCATTTCCAGAAGACCTATTGCTAACTTCATAGTGATCTGCAGAAACAGATGTCCATTTCTACCAGCTCCCTTGTAGCTTTGATCCTACCACTATAACACGACAATTTATGGGATATCATTTCAATCATTATTTATTGATAACACCCTCCTTCCTTTACTACATTGTTCTTTGATTTCATGGATTATCCAAATGCCCAATGATGGATAATTTTCAGCCATCTCATTTCTCAGCACCTATACTGTGCTGTTGAATAATGCCAAAAAAAAAACTAACAGTGCATATTTCTGTCATTAGAGATTCAAAATTTACTCATAGCTGTGCCCTCCATACATGGAATCTTTTTACATGTACTTAATGATCAATACCTCCTATTTCCCTCAAAAGGTTTCTGAAACTTCCTTAAGCTCTCAATTCTTCCTTCCTGTCTCCTTCTCACCTATTGGACTTTATTATGTTTTTTCCACATGAAAAGTCAACTGTTTTTTTGACTCTCAGCTTCTTCTCTGCCTACAATGTTTCTGTTTACTTCTTTCCTTATTTTCTTCCAATACTTTCAAATGAAGATGTGTCTCCTCTGCTCCCTTCGGCTAACTCTATTCTAGCTATTTTTCTCATTTTCAGTTTTAAAAACTTTGTCCATTATTTCTCTTGAGATTTTTGTGAATCTTCAATATAGTCTTATGTATTGATTCCTTTTAGCCACTTAGATATGCACGGTGTTTTTCCATCTTACAGAAACTCATAAATAAACAAGATAAACCTAAAACAAACTCTCCCATGATATGGCGTACTCAACAGCTCTATAGTGGTTTTTGTTTGTTTGTTTTTAAACATTTTATTTAATTAATTAATTATTTATTTGAGAGAGAAAGACAGTGAGACTGAGCAGGGGGAAGAGCCGAGGGAGAGGGAGAAAGAGAGGGAGAGAATCTCAGGCAGACTCAGCACTGAGTGCAGAGCCCGATGCAGGGCTCAATCTCTTGACCCTGAGATCAGGACCTGAGCCAAAACTAGGAATCCAACACTTAACTGACTGAGCCACCCCAGTGCCCTTGTTTGTTTTAAAGTCACTAACTTATCTTCACGTTCTTACCTCACATCCACTAATAAACCCATCAATATTTGGCTTTTACCTTCACTCTTCTAAATTGATAAGGTGATTCATGACTCTTGATTCTGAATTCATGAGCATTTTTCAGGGATTAACTTTACTGAATATCTTGGTGGCATTCACCACTCTTGCTTACTTCTTTACTTTTTAAACTCTTTTCACCCTGAATCATCAAAGTGTCATCTTCAGGATTGTTTCTTTCGTGTTGGCTGTATCTCAGACCTCTCTAGGTAGAATTTACTCTCATTACTAGCTCTTTGAAAGTTGACGTTCTCCTTACTTGTGTCCTCGGTCCTCCCTAGCTGCGCCCTTGCTTCTTCTTTAATCACTCAGCTACCTCGTAGCTATGACTTTAAATGCTACTGCTACGCTACTACCTCCAAAATTTACATTTTCAGCCCAGAACCAACCAAATACATTAGCTAACTTATGAAGACCTTAAACTAATTATATGCAATGTAAGATTATATATTTTTTCCCTCATGGACAATTTCTAAGTGGCTAAATCAGTTCCACCTAAAGTTTCTTAGGGTAGATGTGTGACTTTTGGTCACCCACTATCTATTCCTTTTTGGAATCATTCATTTATTTTCCAATCAATTTTTATTTAGCTTCTACTAAGTGCTGAGCACCTAGATGCTGATGGCATAGATGATAACAAAGGCTAGGAATCAGCAACAAACACCCGTGGGCCAAATCTGACTCACAGTCTGTTTTTATAATAACAGTTTATTGAAACACAGCTGCTCAATTATATGTTGTTTATATCAACTTTTGTACTACAGTAGCAGAATTTAGTAGTTGCAACCCGAGACCATATACCCTAAAGCCTAAAATATTTATTATCTGTCCCTTTACAGAAGAGTATACATGGGGTTGGGGTAGAGAAGTACCATTATGCAGAGGATGTACAGAAGACTTGTCTGAGGTTGTTTAAGGGGGAAAAGTTAAGATGCTGTCACTGGAGGTCAGGTGAAAGATGGTGGGAGCCTGAACTACTATAGCGAAAGAAGAAGTGGAAAATACACATATTCCAGACTAAGTAAAATTGACAGAATTTGATCATTAATTGGTTATAGTGGTGAGGCTAGGAGAAGTAAAAATTAAATACATTTCTCAGGTATCTTATTTTAGTGGAAACCGATGCCAACAACATGGAAAACAAACACGGTCAAGTTTAGAAACAATGAAAATCTGTGTAGGGAGGAGATATACAGCATCATTGACTCTGGTTGTAGTCTTAAGGACATTGAGCAAAGCTCCTCATTAAGGTTCTTTTAGCTTTTTAATTGTTGAAAACTTTTGGTTACTAAGCATGTCAATTATATTCACCCACTGATCATTTTGTATTTCCATATATGACAGGTTTCAACAAGCCCTATGCAATTGATAGAAAGGTACTGTATAATTATAATCATTATAAATAATGAAAAACACAGGGGCACTGTGTGAAAGGAAGGAAAATAGACTTAAAATAATAAGACTTGGAGTTAATTTTAGACTTTGACACTCATTTGATGCATACCTTTGGCAAGAAACTGGGTTTCAGTTTCTTTACATGAAAAGAGGACTTACAGTAATAATACCAGTGGTGATGAGGATCATATGAAATACTATATGAAAGTGCTTTGAAAATCATAAACTGCTATATGAATGTGAATTATTATTATTGGAACCAATTTAATTTATGTAGAATTGACTAAAACATATCAAAACTGCTGACCTGCTGACCTTGATAATCCATTTCTATATATATGTAAATATATGCATGTATATGAACAAAAATTGAAATTTAAACTTTAAACTCAATGTATCTGTGCATATTTATCTTCACTTTTTCACTTGTTTGTTTATTCAACAAATACCATTAAACATCCATAAGTGTACTATGTTTAGTGGTATGGATATAGTAAACGAATATTCCCTAAAAATATCCTCTCTTTGTGGAGCTTACACTCTACTTCAAGAACACAGATACTAAATGAAATAAAATACTTATGATTATGGTTATATTTTTATGAAGAAAAATTTAACAAGAAATATAGAGAGTTCTGGAGGCTGGAGAGACTCAACAGCTTTAAATAGTGGATACTTAATGGTGGAAAACTGGGCACTTTCCAACTAAAATCGGGACCAAGGCAAGAATGTCCTCTCTCCTCACTCTCATTTAACATTATACTGGAAGTTCTAGTGAATGCAATAAGACAAGACAAGGGGGGAAAAGGTATAAAAATTGGGAATGAAGAAATAAAATTGTTTCTATTCACAGTGACATAATTGTTTATGTAGAAAATAAAAAAAAATTGACCCAAAAATCTGGAACTAATAAGTGAGTATAGCAAGGCCAAAAGGTACAAAATAAGTACATAAAAATGAATTGCTTTATTATGTAATAATAATAAATATTTAAGACTTTTAAAAAATACAATTTAGCATAATGCCCCAAATAGTGAAATACCTAGGTATAAGTCTACCAAAGTATGTACAAGAATCTAAATGCAGAAAACTATCCAATATTAATGAAATAAATCAAAAATTCTAAATAGGGCACCTGGGTGGCTCAGTTGGTTAAGCGACTGCCTTCGGCTCAGGTCATGATCCTGGAGTCCCTGGATCAAGTCCCGCATCGGGCTCCCTGCTTGGCAGGGAGTCTGCTTCTCCCTCTGATCCTCCCCCCTCTCATGTGCTTTCTCTCTCTCTCATTCTCTCTCTCTCAAATAAATAAATAAATAAATAAACTCTTAAAAAAATTCTAGATAAATGGAGAGAGATTCCGTATTGTGCATCAATAGTGTTCAAATGTCAATTCTTCCTAATTTGAAATAGAGATTTAACACAAACCCATCCAAAATGCCAGCAAGCTATTTTGCAGATATCAATGTAACAATTATAAACTTAATATGGAGAAGTAATAGGTTTGAAATGGCCAAGGCAAAGTGGAAGAAAAAGAACAAAGTTTGAGGTCTTACCTAACCCAAATTCAAGACTTATTATAAAGTTATAGTAATCAAGACAGCATTGTATTGGTGAAAGAATAGATACATAGGTCAGTGAAACAGAATAGAGCAGCCAGAGGTATACTCACACAAATATAATTAAACGATCTATAACAAGGGAACAATGACATTTATTTCAATGATAAAAAGCTTGTTGGATAGAGAGTGATGTCAACATCATGGTAGCATGAATTATTCCCTTTTTCTCTCCCTTTTGATTTACCATTAATTGGACACCCATAACCAAAATGGGGGGTGGAGGCAATGCCTCTGCACAGCATACCACGACACCTGAGAGATCCATCAGTCTGTGCACCCAAAAGTGGGTAGACTGGACCATGGAGGAGGTGGTAGAGTGAGGGAAATTGTGGTGGAGCCTGCATCAGCAGAGGTTGTGATAGCAGAGAAACCAGTCCAGCAGAGAACCAGCAAGACCTTTCTGGTGGAGGAGGTAGAAGGTTAAGGCAGCAAGTGGGGGTCCGCTTGGCCACATGTGCTAAAGGTGGAAAGACCAGTTGATCTCTCTGAAGAGAGCCCACAGTGACTGGGAAGTGGGAAAGGAAAGAGAAGTAGGCAAACAAAGAGAACTGAAGCAGTGTTTCCTGCTGTCTGCCCCGGAAGTAAGAGGACCACTAAGAACCTCTTGAGGATCCCCCTACTGAGCCATGGGCACACCCAAAGCTCTCTAGTGCTAAGTATATACTTCCCCTCTTCCTCCCATCCCCCCCTTTTTTTAATGTGCATATTCTCAGCCTTAGTAGCAACTTTCAACCCTAGAGCAACAAAAATTTGTGCTATAGTGCTACCTTCTGGAAAACAAAAGGAAGCTTCTAATTACAACAGCTTGAATTATTAGAATCAGACTAAATAAAACCTCACTTAAATAAGAAGGGTTTTTGCTACTTCAAAAGCAGTGGCAGTGGCACTTTCCATCAAACAAAATTTCTAGAGCTAAAGAACTCAATAAATGAGATGAAGAAGGCATGAGAGTGCATTAGAAATAGAACAGTTCACATAAAAGAGAGAATTAACAAGCTGGAGCTTAAGAATATAGAAATGATTCATGTGGAAAAGGAGACAGAACTAAGATTCTTAAAAAGTGAAAAAAAAACATCTAACACCATTAGAGAGTTTATAGCAATAAATGTATATTTTAAGGAATTTAGAAGATCTCAAATAAACAACCTAACTTTGTTGTTTGGTTGAAATAATAAGGATTAGAATGAAAAAAAAAAAAGAAATAGAGACCAGAAAAAACACAGAAAGGATAGATGAAACTAAGAGCTGGTTCTTTGAAAAGATAAACAAAATTGATAAATGTTTAGGTAGACTAAGAAAAAAAAATCCAAAGAACTCAAAATTAAAAAGAGGAAACATTGCAATTGATACTACAGAAATACATAGAATCATAATAGATTTTAAGAACAATTGTATGCTAAAAAATTACATAACCTAAAAGAATTGGATAAATTTCTAGAAACACACAACTTTCCAAGACTGTACTAGGAAGAAATAGAAAATCTGAATATACCAATAACAAGTAAAGAAATTGAGTCAGTAATCAAAAAAACTCCCAGCATAGAAAACTTCAGGACCAGATAGCTTCACTGGAGAATTTTACTAAACATTTAAACAATTAACACCAATCCTCCTCAAACTCTTCCAAAATATCAAGGAGGGAGGACTGTCAAACATTCTACTTGGCCAGCATTACTTTAATACCCAAACCAGATAAGGATGCCACACAAAAAAGAAAACTTATAGACCCATATCCCTAATGAATATAGATGGAAAAATTTTCAACAAAGTATTAGCAAACCAAATTCAAGAACACAGTAAAAGGATTATACACCATGACCAAGTGAAATTTATCCCTGGCATGCAGTAATGGTTCAACATATGCAAATCAATGAATGTAATATATTATATTAATAAGATGAAAGATAAAAATCACATGACCATCTTAATAGACACAGAAAAAATATTTGAAAAAACACAACATGCTTTCATGATAAAAAAAAACCCTTAACAGGATGGATATGGAAGGAACATACTTCAACATAATAAAGACCATATATGACAAACCCACAGCTAACATTATACGCAATGAAGAGAAATTGAAAATGTTTCCCTTAAGGTCAGGTATAAGGCAAAGATACCCACTCCCACAGCTCCTATTCAACATAGTACTGGAAGTCCTAGCTAGATCAATTAAGCAAGATGAAGAAATAAAAGACATCCAAATTGGAAAGGAAAGTAAAATTGTCATTATTTGCAGATGATATGATCCTATATATAGAATATCCCAAAGAATCAAACAAAAGTTTACATTAATCAATGATTTTAGAAAATCAGTAACTTACTGAAGGTTACAAAATCAACATACAGAAATCAATTGGATTCCTTACATAATGATAAAGCATCTGAAAAAGAAAGAAAACTATCCCAGTCACAATTTATTATCAAAAATAATAAAATACTTAAGAATATTTTTTTAAACTTATGAATTGTTTTATATTTTTTTACTATGTTATGTTAATCACCATACATTACATCATTAGTTTTTTTTTATGTAGTGTTCCATGATTCATTGTTTGCGTATAACACCAGTGCTCCATTCAGTATGTGCCCTCCTTAATACCCATCAGCAGGCTAACCTATCCCCCCACCCCCCTCCCCTCTAGAACCCTCAGTTTGTTTCTCAGAGTCCATAGTCTCTCATGGTTCATCTCCCGCTCCGATCTCCCCCTCTTCATTTTTCTCTTCCTGCTAGTTTCTTCTTCTTCTTCTTCTTTTTTTTTTTTTAACATATAATGTATTATTTGTTTCAGAGGTACAGGTCTGTGATTTAACAGTCCTACACAATTCACAGCGCTCACCATAGCACATATCCTCCCCAAAGTCTATCACCCAGCCACCCCATCCCTCCCACCCCCCCCACTCCAGCAACCCTCAGTTTGTTTCCTGAGATTAAGAATTCCTTGTACCAGTGAGGTCATATGATACATGACTTTCTCTGATTGGCTTATTTCACTAAGCATAATACCCTCCAGGTCCATCCATGTCGTTGCAAATGGCAAGATTTCATTCCTTTTGATGGCTGCATAATATTCCATATATATATATATATATATATATATATATATATACACACACACACACACACACAGACACATATATATATATCTATACACACACACACACACACACACACACACACACACCATCTTCTTTATCCATTCATCTGTCGATGGACACTGGCTCTTTCCATAGTTTGGCTATTGTGGACATTGCTGCTATAAACATCAGGGTGCATGTACCCCTTCGGATCCTTACATTTGTATCTTTGGAGTAAATACCCAGTAGTGCAATTGCTGGGTTGTATGGTAGCTCTATTTTCAACTTTTTGAGGAACCTCCATATTGTTTTCCAGAGTGGCTGCACCAGCCTGCATTCCCAACAACATTGTAGGAGGGTTCCCCTTTCTCCACATCCCTGCCAACATCTGTCGTTTCCTGACTTGTTAATTTTAGCCATTCTGACTGGTGTGAGGTGGTATCTCATTGAGGTTTTGATTTGGATTTCCCTGATACTGAGCGATGTTGAGCATTTTTGCATGTGTCTGTTGGCCATTTGGATGTCTTTTTGGAAAAAATGTCTGTTCATGTCTTCTGCCCATTTCTTGATGGATCATTTGTTCTTTGGGTGTTGAGTTTAAGAAGTTCTTTATAGATTTTGGATACTAGCCCTTTATCTGATATGTCATTTGCAAATATTTTCTTCCATTCTGTCCGTTGTCTTTTGTTTTTGTGGACTGTTTCTTTTGCTGTGCAAAAGCTTTTTATCTTGATGAAGTCCCAATAGTTCATTTTTGCCCTTGCTTCCCTTGCCTTTGGTGATGTTTCTAGGAAGAAGTTGCTGTGGCTGAGGTCGAAGAGGTTGCTGCCTGTGTTCTCCTTTAGGATTTTGATGGACTCCTATCTCACATTTAGGTCTTTCAACCATTTGGAGTCTATTTTTGTGTGTGGTGTAAGGAAATGGTCCAGTTTCATTTTTCTGCATGTGGCTGTGCAATTTTCCCAACAGCATTTGTTGAAGAGACTGTCTTTTTTCCATTGGACATTCTTTCCTGCTTTGTCAAAGATTAGTTGACCATAGAGTTGAGGGTCCATTTCTGGGCTCTCTATTCTGTTACATTGATCTATGTGTTAACCAAGGAAGTGAAAGATCTGGATAGTAAAAACTACATAACTTTGCTGACAGAAATTGAAGAAGACACACAAATGGAAAGATCACCCTTTTTCATGAATCTAAAGAATTAGTATTATTAAAATGAACATACTATCTAAAGCCATCTACCGATTCAACAAAATCCCCCGTTTTCCAGGGTTAGTATACATAAATATCATCTCCTTGTTCTGTTCGTTGATAAGGCCTAAAAGCAATAACACCTTAGCATCAAGCACACCTAGCTCTCAGAACTCGATTTCTAATACCATTCCCCAATAAAAAGGAACTAAAATTTCTTGGAGAAACGCTGATTCTAAGACTGCCAGAGGAAATATATAAGATGAGTCTGGATAATCTTATAATGCCAAAAAACTGGAAAAAAAAATCCCAAAGCCCACAATGATGAGTATCTCAAAGGGATACGGAACCCAATTGAACATGACCCCAATGGCTAAAACTGAAAAAAATTGCTCAACAAAATAAGTTGAATCATAACTTGAAGTCTAGAATACAATCCATGGGCCAATATTGACAGATAGAAAGCAATGATTGCCCTAATAAATAAATAGGAAGAAAATTGACAAATTTCTCATGAAGAATTCCAGACACTTTGTGTGGATATTCCACTGTTGACACATAGCTTTTCCCTCCTTAAATGCAAGCCGTATATAGTGATTTCCTTCCAAAGAGTACAATATGGAAAGGGGGAGAAAAAAGAATAACTTTATAGTGGAGAAGCCTGACAGACACTACCTCAAGCCAGGTGATCAAAGTTAACATCAACTGTGATATGATGTGTTTACAGCATGTACCCTTGATATGAAGTGATGAGACTGACACTTCAACTCTGTGGTCTTTCTTCTAAAACCACATAGCCCCCATCCAATCATAAGAAAAACATCAGACAAATCCCAACTGAGAGCCATTCTACAAAATACCTGTCCAGTACTTCTCAAAACTGTCAAAGTCATCAAAAACAAGGAAAGTCTGAGCAACTGTCTCTGGCCAGAGGAGCCTAAGAAGACATAATGACTAAATGTAATATGATACCTTGGATGGGATCCTGGAACAGAAAAGGACATTGGGAGGAAGCCTTAGAGTTCTGAATAAAATTTGAACTTTAGTTAATAGTAGTGAATCAATATTAGTTCAAAAGTTGTGACAAATATACTTTACTAATGTAAAACATTAAAGTAGGTGAAACTGGTTGTACGGTATGTGATAGCTTTTTGTACCACCTTCAAGATTTTTCTGTAGATCTAAAACTGTTTTAAAAGCAAGTGTTTATTTTTAAACTAACATGGGTTGTGGAGTTAGGGGTATTAATAGGAATGAGCTGGAAAAATTGGATGCTGTGTTCAGAAAGGGATAAAGCATTGTAGAATTTGTTGTGATGGGGGTCTAGGCTATGGAACATGACATATATGATAATTTTAATCCAGTTATAGACATGTTAATTCATGTAAATTTAGCATAGAGTATAACTTTATGGCATTCAATTAACTACTAGATGAGGGAAAGTCACAAGATTTTGATACATCATAGAATAATACTGATACAAAGGCAAATTATCAGCTAAACTAGTATATCATGCTGAAAATCATAGCAAAAGCAAACATTTATGACTGCTTACTTTGTATTAGGCACTGTTTTAAGTTACATATAAATGGTGAAGCATAAGATAAACCCATGCAGTTTGAATCCAGAGCCCAAGTTCATGTTCGCTATTCTATATTGCCATCTGGGACAATTTCAGCACTTAGTGTATATTTTGGGTCATCTCTTTTATAATTTTCTTATTTACTCTTCTCCTCTTATCACATTACATATCAAATAAAATCATTATACAATAATTAATACAATTTTTGTTAGTGCATGGATTTTCCCAAGTCAAAAGCAGCTTGATCCAAAAATGTTGCAGTCTGAAGTATTTGTCTTTATAGTTTTGATTTGGGATTCTCATGATCTCTTTACTAAAACACTCCTTTATTTCTTCCTTTTTTTTTTCTTTCTTTAATATGGACTCTTTCTCCTGGGTGGCTGTAGTACATTCTTCTTTTGTACTTCAGTTTCACCTGGTCTGGTGTATATCTGCCTATTATTTTGAGATAGGCTCTAGGTTTCACTGAAGCAAATTTTGCATATATTTCATAACCTGTATTTTAAGTTAGATCAAGGGTTGGCAAACATTTTCTGTAAAGAGACAGATAGTAAATATATTTGGCTTTAGGGGCCATATGTCCTTTGTTACAACTATTCAACTTTGTCATTACAGTGCATCTCTACTTACCAAAGCAGGTGGATCCCTCAGCCCACCTGCCTTGATTTGCTGACCACTGAGTTTGATCATCACAATGAGATATTTCAATTTGGTAAAAATCCTATCTGGGCCTTGACATGAAATCTAGAAACAGAATCAGAAAAATATAAATCTAATTTTAATTTTTTAGCTCAATATTCTGTGGTTGGAAGATATATTTTATTTCAATGCTTTGGCTTTGTTTGTGCAGTGTTGAAATAAATTGAATGCCAAGGCTGAAATAAGTCTACCACTGTCACCAATAAGTTCCTACTTCAAGTGTTTGTATTAATCAAAATAGCTTTATATTTTTCATCAATTGCCTGCAGGATGAGAAAATGATGTGAACTTTTAAAATAAAGTGATGTAACACTTTGTTTTTCTTGTTTTCTCATGTAGTGATGTTTGGCATAAGATTTTATTTAGGGGAAAATAGAGCAATTTCACTGCAACCTTTGTAATCCCTAACACTAAGAAAATTAAATCTCATGTAGTGACCAATTACTTTCCAGGGCCTGAGAGAAGGCAGAAATTAGATGACTTCCATGTATCAGTAATCACTGAGGAATTTTGGAATGAATTTATAAAAAACAAATATAGGTAATTCTTCCTTATTTTCAAAAAGAGAAAGTAAATAACATAAACTGCAGAACTCAATAACTAGGAAGTTTTTATAAAAACATTAGTTATTATTTACAAGAAATCCGGAAAAATAATTGGTAACAGCCAGAAGCAAGGAAGGGTATAAAAAATGCAACTTGTCACAAACTAAATTCATTTTCTTCAGGTTCTTTTTTTTTTTTTAACTTTAACACTTGAATTTAAGCATTACTTTATTTCCTATTCCTCAGATTCTGTGTGTGGAGATTATTGGGACTGAATAATGTCAATGAAGGTGTAAGAAAAGCTCAGTAATTTCATAAGGATTTTAAGGTATAGTGAACTTTCAGAGTTGTTCTGAATCATCAGATGTCCTGACAAAAAGGTCAATCCTTTGTTCCTTTTTATTCACCAGTCAGTAGATAGAAGCTGCCCCCAGAGAGGTATTATATCGAGAAAGGCATCTCCTTTCAGCTGACAAAAATTCTGGGGAAGAGATTTAACTACAAGCCCTCTGCAGCCAATATTCCTGGAAGCTGGGAAATAATATTCTGATGAGAGTATTTATATAACAAACTGCAGACTCACTACAAATATAACATACATTTTTAAAATACATAAATCAGGGTGCCTGGATGGCTCAGTTGGTTAAGCGACTGCCTTCGGCTCAGGTCATGATCCTAGAGTCTCGGGATCAAGTCCCACATCGGGCTCCCTGCTCAGCGGGGAGTCTGCTTCTCCCTCTGACCCTACCCCCTCTCATGTACTCTCTCTCTCTCTCGTTCTCTTAAAATAAATAAATAAATCTTTAAAAAAATAAATAAAATAAAATACATAAATCAGACATCACCAAAAAATGGCAAAGTAGGTAGCTCCAAGGGCCCATCTCTCCACAGAAAAAAATTTAAAAATCAGGTAAAATAACTGTCAGAATCAAATTGTCAGAATTCTGGAAAAGAGTCAAAAGTTTATAGCAACAAAGAAAATGCTTAATCAAGAAAGAGACAACTTAAAAATGTTAGGAAACTTTGTGACATTTCTAGGTGCCCTTTCCCCATCCCCTCCCTGGTACTATGGCAGTCTCCAAGATGGTAACCCATGTTACCAGCGTGTGACCCTGGTACCTGATTCCAGAAGGAGCAGAACTGTGCTTTTTCCCAAAGAACTGTGTTTATCCTTTTTAACCTTTATGAAGGCTACATGAAGGACTGATGCAAGGCACTTGACTTTTTTTTTTTTTACCCTAACTCAGAACTCACTAAGGGCAAAAAAGCAGTAACATTCCTCAAAAACAATGTAAGGCAAATAAATATTCAGCAGCTGCCTGAGGCAAAATATGACAATTGTTATAAACAATAAAGTGCTGAAATCTTGGGAAGAAAAGCTAGGGAGAGGATTTCTTGGGATACTAGGGCATTCAAAAGTGCCTGCATATATTGGGGATACAGAAAGCAATGCACATGCCCAGGGCAGGATGAATGCTCAGAAAAGCACTGAGAAGACACTAAACTTTCCTTCTGGCTTATCTGTAGGCTCACTGCAAGCAGGAAGTGAAGGCTAAAGCAGAGTTGTTAAGAGTGTGTCTAAGCACTGAAGGACTAATCCAGTGCAAAGCCAAAACACTAAGACTCTGAGAGGTTTTTTCCTTCCTTCTTTACTTCCTTGCATTCTCTCTTTCCTCTCTCTCTCTTTCTCTCCCCGCAGGGCAAATAGAGCTATGTGAAAATACAAACAGAACACAGGCTAAAAAAACAAAGGCTTTAGAGACCATACATAAAACAATATGGGCTTTACAAAAGTAGATTAAAAAAACACTAAACACTAAACAAACAGCCATAGCTCATAGTAGGCAACAAAAACAAACTCTAGGGAGGGGAATAATCTGATTTTCAGAGTTACCGTCATTATAGTACTCAAGCCTGTTCTATTTTCAACAAAAAATTATAAACCATGCAAAGAAAAAAAGAAGTGTGGGCTATTCACAGATAAACGTACCTGAAGCAGCACAGACATTGGACTCACTAAACAAAAACTAAAATGAGCTATCTTAAAGACACTTAAAGAGTTAAAGGAAACCATGGGTAAAGTAAAATGAATAGAAAATATAGAGAATGAAGAGAAAGAAATTTAAAAAGGAAACTAAATAGAAATTCTTGTGCTGATGCACAAGGTACAATAACTAAAATGAAAAACTCACTAGAGGATTTAAATAGAAGATTTGAGCAGGCAGCAAAACAAATCAGCAAACTTAAAGATAGGTCAACTGAAATTATTCTCTCTGTGAACTAGAAGGACAAAAAGAATGGAAAGAAATAAGCAGAGCCTAAGAGACCTTTGGGATGTGTATGCATAAGAAGAATCCCAGAAGGAGAGGAGACTAAGGGGCAGAAAAAATATTCAAAGAAATACTGGCAAATCTTCCCAATTTTGATAAAAGACACAAATCTACATATTCAAGGAGCTCAACAAACTCCAAAAAAGATACACACTAAGAATTTCACAAGACACATTGTAATCAATGTTAAAAGACAAAGACAAAGATAGTATTGAAAGCAGCAAGGGAGAAGTGTCTTGTTGTGTACAATGTATCCTTAATAGGGAAACAGCAGACTTCTCCATATAAACAGTACAGATCAAAAAGGAATAGGGTAATATTTTTAAAGTGTAGAAAAGGAAAAAAGGCCCATCAGGATTTCTGTATCTGACAAAACTTTCTTTGAAAATAAGTGAGAAATAAGACATTCTCAGATAAACTAAAAGCTGAAGGAGAATGCTAGAGGGAATTCTTCACGTTGGAATGAAAGGACACTAGACAATACCTTGAAGCCACATGAAGAAATAGAAATTTCCAGTAAAGACAACAAAAGAGGTAAATACAAAAACGAGGATCCTTGCATTTTTGGTTTGTAACTCTTCCTTTCTTAAAATTTTGAAAGATAAATGCCAAAAAAACAGTAATTGTAAGTCCATATTAGTCAGTAAACTCTATAAAGACATAATTTGTGACAATAACAACACAAAGGGGCATGTAAGATCTGTTCAGTGGCAGTTTTTGTATGCTATTTAAGCTGACGTATCAACTTAAATTAGATTGTTACAAATTGAAAATGTTAATTGTAATCATTGTATTAGCCACTAATACCTAAAAAGTATGCACAAAAGGAAATGATAAGGTACAGTACAAAAAAATCAGTCAATGCTCATGTTCATGTCAGCCACTAGACAGGTTCACACTTGTGAACTAAATTCACATAGTTCACACGAGCCAAGAGGTGGAAGCAACCCAAATGTCCACCAACAGATGAATGGATAAACAAAGTGTGGTAAAAAATATACATATAGTGAAATATTATTCAGCCTTTAAAAGGCTATAATATGGATAAACTTTTAAGACATTATGCTATGTGAAATGATTCAATCACAAAAAGACAAATACTATATGATTTCATTTATATGAGGTATCTAAAATAATCAAATCCATAGAAAAAGAAAGTAGAATGAAGGTTACCAGGAACTAGGGGGGAGAGGTAAAAAGGAATTTTGTGTACTAGGTACAGTTTCAGATTTGCAAGATAAAAAAGTTCTGGAAATATATTTCACAACAATATGAAAATACTTAACACTACTGAACCCTGCATTTAACTATAGTTAAGATGGCAAATTTTATCATAATAAAAACAAAACAAACACAAAACAAACTGATGATGGAGGAAATGAAGGACAAAAAAATAACAATAAGGAACACAGAAAACAGTAAAATGACAGAAGTACTTCCTTATCAGTAATTACTTAAATGTAAATGGATTAAACTTCCCTATAAAAAGGCAGAGAATGGCAAAAGAAAAAGAAAAAAAAACACGATCTAATTCTATGCTATCTACAACAAACTTACATTAAAAAGATTGGAAAAATGTACTCTATGCAAATAGTAACCAAAAGAAAGCTTAAGTCACAAATTTTTACAAGAGATGAAAAAGACATTCTATAGAAAAAAGGGTCAATTTATCAAGAAGATATAATTATGAACATTTATGCACAAAAAATCTGGTCCCAAAATATATAAATCTAACATTGATAGAATTGAAAGAAAATAACAAATATATCTACAATAATAGCTGGAGACTTCAATGCATCCCTTTCAATAATAGAACATTTAGACAGAAAACCAATGAGGAAACAACACTATAAACCAAATAGACCTAACAGACCCATATAGAACACTCAACACAATAGTGGACCACATATTTTTCTCAAATGCACATTAAGCATTCCCTAGGACAAATAGGTTAGGCCATAAAATAAGTCTCAATAGATATTACAATAGTGAAATAATACAAAGTATCTTCTTTGATAAAAATGCAATGAAACTAAAAATCCATAAGAGAAGTAAAACTGGAAAATTCACAAATATGTGGAGATTGAAAAATTAAATACTAATGGTTCAAAGAAGAAGTGATAAGAAACTTAGAAAATACTTTGGGATGAATGAAATGAAAACACAACATACCAAAACCTACAGATTGATGCAAAGGCAGAGCTCAAAGTGAAATTTATAGATGTAAATGCTTACGTTAAAAAGGTGAAAGATTTATTTGATCTGAAGAGAACCCAAAGTATTGTAAATGCTTACATTAAAAAAGAAGGAAGATTTCAAGTCAATAATCTAACAGCACACATTAAGAAATTAGAAAAAGAAGAACAAATCAATCCGTAACTAGCAGAAAGGTGGGAATAAAAAAGATTTGAGCTGAGACAAACAAAACAGAGAATTAAAAAACAAAACCACCACCACCACAACAACAAAAAACAAAGAGAATCAGCAACACCAAAAGTTGATTCTTTGAAAAGATCAACAGAATCAACAAATCTGTAGCTAAAATGACTAAGAAAAAAAGAAAAAAATGAAAGAAGACACAAATAACTAATGTTATAAATGAATGTGTGGACATTATTACTGACCTTAAAGTCAGAAATAAAAAAAGGTTATGAGGAAATGCTATGAACAATTGTAAAGCAATATATTAGATAATTTCGATAAAATGGACAAATTCCTAGAAACACACGAATTACCAAAACTGACTGAATAAGAGATAGAAAATCTGAAGCTTCCTATGACAACTAAAAATATTGAATTAGTAATAAAAAATCTCCCAAAGAAAAAAATTCCAGGACCAGATGGTGTCATTGGTAAATTCTACAAACATTATATAAAAAAATTAACACCAATGCTCAAATTCTTAAAAAAAAAAAAGTACAAGGGATTGGGAGCGCTTTATAACTCACTTTATGAGGCTAACATTACCCTGATACCAAAGCTAGACAAGGACGCCACAAATAAAGAAAATACAAATCAGTATCTCTTGTGAATATAGATTAAAATTTCTAAACAAAACACTAGCAGACTGAAACCAAAGGATTATACACTATCATTAAGTGGGATTTATCCTAGGAATGCAAGATATTTCAACAGAAAAAAATCAATGTAATATACATTATTAATAGAACATAAGAAAAAACTGCATGATAATCTCAATTAACACAGCAAAACCAATACACATTAATGTTACAAAACACTCAGAACACTGGGGTAGAAGGGAATTTCCTCAAAATTATAAATATAGGACCTTTATGAAAAACCCATAGTTAATGTCATACTAAATGATGAAAGACTGAACACTTTTCCTTAAATTCTGGAGCAAGACAAGGATGTCTGCATTTACCACTGCTATTCAACAATGTACTGGAAGTTCTAGCCAGAACACTTGAGCAAGAAAAAGAACTAAAAGGCATCCAAATTGGAAAAGAAGTCACACTCTCTCTATTCAAAGATGACATGACCCTAGACATAGAAAATTCCAAATAATCCATGAAAAAAGCTAATAGAGCTGATAAAATCAGTTCAGCAAAGTTGCAGGATACAAGATCAACACACAAAAATCTGTTCTGTTCCTATCCACTGGCAACAAACAGTCTAAGAAGAAAAATTTAAAAACTATTTTTTTTTAGGGGTACCTGGATGGCTCAGTCCATTGAGTGTCCGGTGATTTCATCTGAGATCATGATCTCGGGGTCATGGGAATTGAGCTCCATGCTTAGCAGGGAGTCTGCTTGAGATTCTCTCTCTCCCTCTCCCTGTGCCCCTCCCCCAACCCATGCTCACATGTGCTCTCTCTCTCTAAATAAATAAATAAGTCTTTCAAAAAACCTATTTTATTTACAATAGCATTTAAAATAATAAAATACCTAACAATAAATTCAACCAAGGAGGTGAAAGACTGAATACTACATTGAAAAGTACACAATACTGCTAAAAGAAATGAAAGGAAACCTAAGTGAATGGAAAGACATCCCATGTTCATAGAACAGAAGACTTAATATTGTTAAATGAAATAAAAAACCCAAAGCAATTAAGATTCAATGCTTATTAGAGTTACATGCAAAGATTCTCAATGTCATTGAGAGATGCAGGTAAAACCCCCACTATGATTGTAGATTCGTCTACTTTTCCTTTTAGCTTTGTCACATTGATTTAAACCTTTTTAAGGATTGTGTTATCGGGTTATACAAATTTAGGATTATTACATCTTTCTGGTGAATTTTAACTTTAAAAATTTTTAGCATCTGTCTTTAGATAATTTTTTTAAAGATTTTATTTATTTATTTGAAAGAGAGAGAGAATGAGAGATAGAAAACACGAGAGGGAAGAGGGTCAGAGGGAGAAGCAGACTCCCTGCTGAGCAGGAAGCCCGATGTGGGACTCGATCCCGGGACTCCAGGATCATGACCTGAGCCGAAGGCAGTCGCTTAATCAACTGAGCCACCCAGGCGCCCTATGTAATTTTTTTTTGCCTTGACATCTACTTTTCTTACAATAATATGTCTAAACAATCTTCTTTTAATGTTTATATGAAACATAAATGTTTCCATCTTTTATTTTCATTCTGTTTACATTCTAAGATAGGAATATACTTAAAAGAATTGAAAATAGGAACTCAAAAGATTCTTGTTATCCAAGTCTAATGAAGCATTATTCACAATAACCACAAAATAAAAACAACCCAAGGTCCATCAAAACATGAATGGATGAAATGCATGAACCAAGAACTATGGTGTGTGTGTGTGTGTGTGTGTGTGTATGTGTGTGAATGAATATTTTTCAGCCATAAAAAGGTATGAAGTACTGATATATGTCACAACATGGATGAACCTTGGAAACATTATGCAAAATGAAATTAGCCAGATACAAAAGGACAAATACTGTATGATTCCACTTAAACGAAGTATCTAAAATAGGCAAACTCATAGAGCCAGAAAGTAGATTTGGGGTAGATAAGAGAGAAAGTAAATTAGGAAGATTACCAAGATCTGGAAAGAGGAGGGAATGGAGAGTTATTACTTTATTGTTGTAGTTCCTGTTTAGCATGAAGAAAAAGTTTTGGAAATAGTGGTGATGGTTTCACAATATTGCAAATATAATTAGTGCCATTGAATTGTATACTTAAAATGGTCAAATTTTATGTTATATATATTTTGCCACAATAAAAAATTCTTCATAATAAAAAAAGTTAAAAAATGCTTAATCTAAAGAAGAGAAGAGTTATATAGGTTGTCTGAATGCTTTGAAGATCTCTTTGTGTGGATGTAAGGGGATGTTTACAGTGAGAATCTCTAATAATGGAGGTTATATAGAATACATTTAGATCTTAAATTCCAACTTTAATTTACAATTATAAGTGAGAAGGAGCATAGAGATGCATACACACACACAAATGCACAACTTGTGTTAGCTTCAAAATGGTAACTTTGGTATGCTATGAAATTATTTCTTCCTTTATCCTTTGCAGAGAGATATTTTGGGGATGGGGGAAGTAACAAAACTGATTTGCAGTCAAGCTAGTCAATAAAGGAAGATGGATGAATTGGGTAACATAATTTTTGGTTAAAAAGGAAACATGGTTTTTGTAACTCCAGGAGTTATTCTAGGGGCAGTTCCACGTAAGGATCTTCTTAGAATACTGAACAATTTTAACATAATTGGATGACTAGAAGATACATATTCATTTAATACATTTGTATCTGCCATTGTTAAAAATAGAATTTATCAATATGCCTAGGGATATAGTTAAAGGCAGGGAATTTTACCGTAACATTTTAGAGAGAATTTTCAGCAATGTGGGTATATTTGTCAGGGACCAATTAAGAAAATAGAAACCAGCCATGGATTTTAAACACAAGGCATTTAATATAGAAAATTGGTTGCCAAGGTGTTGGATGGTGGAAGAACCATAAATGGAGGCTGAAGAAACTCAGATGAGTTACTGTGAGGGGTTACCATTTCTGGCACTGAGGAAACTAGAGAAAAGGGGCCATGTGGATAGCATGTGGACCTCTGAGAATAATCTTCACGAAGCTAATATTTAGCCATGTGACACCCTTTTTAGAGGTCAAGATACCCTCTTTCACATTTGAGCTTAAGAATAATAAAAATAGATAATAATTATTTCCTTATAAGCAACAACAACAACAGCATCAATTTGGTGATAAGGTACAGCCAATTTTAATATAAATGAAGACATTCATCTCTCCTCAAAAACTGAAGGCACAAAATCCCCAAATTCATGTTTGGATAGTAGCACTTGTTTTAGTTCAGTCACAATTCAATGTTAACATTATATTATAGAAAAATTAAGTTTTAGTTTTTCACCACCAAAAAATAATATGGGAGAGAAATAGATGAGATCATGCTTAGTGTATGCATGTGTACATGATAATACAGAAAGAAAATATCTGTTGCTGCTTTAGCCATCATTTCTGTAACTGGTTATGAGGCCACATTGGTCTTTAAAAAACTCTGTTTCCACTACTAATTCCATGTTCCCTTTGCTTTCAGCTGGAGCTGGTTGACATTTTTTACCTGGTTAGTGAACGCGCAAACCTACATCTTTGGAAGACCTGTCATTAAATATTTTTATTGTAAAATGAAAATCCAAGAGTTGCCCTAGAAAAACTCCTGGATTCTGAAAAGATTGACAGATTTCTCCAAATCCATATCAGATAGCCACAATCAAATTTCTTCCTGGTAATTAGAAAACTTGCAGCAAACAACACAGCAACGCTTTCTCTGCCTGGTGGTTTGGTGCCCTGAGGGACTTCCAATGGCTAATTTTCCAATTTTCAACTTCCAATTCAGTGGGGCCATTGTTTGTGAATTTTAATGTGTATATTATTAATGTTTTAGGAAACGACAGTATTTAATGTAATTGAAGACTTCCATTCCAAAGACAGGATTTGGAATAATAGATGCCTAATAATTTTATACGCATAAAACACTTTAGTCACAACATATGGGGGAAAAATCGTCAGGCATGTAAACAAGAAAAATATGTAGAAATACATACGACTTGGCCAAACTAGTCTTATTCTACAAATTTGTTAGGTTTTGTTTGTGTAATCATCATTTATAGGTTCTCATTACAATGAGGGGATTATAATGCATTTTCATCATTTCATTTCACACTATACCAGGGTTTGCGTGCTTGCGTGCTACAGTATAGTGACTTGGTGCAGGAACACTGTTTTCATATTTCAGTGAAATACAAAAGAAAAGGCAATCCTTCTGAAAATACAATGAACAGAAAAGAGAGGGTGTTTTTTCTCTAACATGTTAATGAAATGGGAATCTGCAGTTTTGTTAGTTCAGTGATGTGAAAAATAGAAAATCTGTACTATCTGACCTCATAGGTCTTCTTTACATACGAAGAACCTCATGCAAAAGGCATATCTGACATTGAAAGCATGTGCTGGTTGAGATGGAGGGATTTGTTTGTATTCTTGTCAGCTATTTTTATTTATTTATTTATTTATTTATTTATTTATTTGAAGATTTTATTTATTTACTTGCCAGAGAAAGAGACAGAGAGAGCACAAGCAGGTGGAGTGGCAGGCAGAGGGAGAGGAAGAAGCAGGCTCCTCGCCAAGCAGGAAGCCCAATGTGGGGCTCGGTCCCAGGACCCTGGGATCATGACCTGAGCCAAAGGCAGATGCTTAACCATCTGAGCCTCCCAGGTGCCCCAGCTATTTTATTTTAAATTCATTTGTATTCTTGTTTGCTTTTTTCTTTTTTGAAAATTGCATTTTGAGTATAAATACTAAAAAAACAGAAAGCACTATGTAGGAAACCTAACAGAAGTAACATGACATTAAATGTGAAGTAACAAACAGGACTTTTTTTTAGAGTGGCACTTCCTTAAAAGAATAGGATTTAATAGTGTGCAATGGGAGCTCCTTTTCACATGAAATATCCCTGACGTCCAATCCCATCAAGTGTCTCATACAAAATTTTCCCCCCAGGTTTATGGGTAGAAGTTTTAGTCTGACTCCATAATGGACTGAACATATTTCCTAGCTCTGATCACTGAAAAGATCTAAATGACCAAATCATATCAACAAGTACCTTAATGCCTACGGTGGCAGGGGTTATAGATGAAAATGATTAACTGGCATTGATAATATGTAAAATCGAAGGGTCAATATACCCTCTCTGCTTATACATATATATGGATATTCAAAAATAAACTAAGAACTCAACCTTAAAATATGAGTCAAATAGGAGGCAACAGGAGCAGAAAGAGGCCGGGACCTCAGTAAGAGTCAGTAAGAAACTGTGAGGGGCCCATTAGTACTTTCACAGGATGCTGAGCAACTACATCTTGACTCCAGCCTTCGGTCAGCATGGTCTCTGACCACGATGTACATATCTGTGCCTGGCTACTATGTCGAAAATCAAAACACAATTTGGCTACCTTGTGCCTGGAACCATCTGCATTTATATTTATAGGCAGCTTGCTGTAATTACATATTTTGTCTACAGAAAGTAAACTTTTGACTACAGAATAGAAAGGTAGGGATCAGTTTTGGAGATTCTTCTTCTATAAAAAACTAACCATGAAAACCATCTGATAGGAGAAGCAGGCTTTATTTAGTACCTCCCTGCGTATAATAGTTTCCTTGAAAATTATTGTGATTATGATATTTCATTAGCTAAAATGAATTTGATTCACAATCCATCATCTCTAGGAGAGCCTGGTTGGTTTCTCCTACAGGCTTGGGAATGTGTGGTTGCTGGTGGCTATGCCTGTTTAATGTGCGGATGATATCGGTTCAGCTATGCCCAGTTATAACTAATCTCAGGTCATAAAAGGCAATACTCATTAAGCAATATTGTTATTTTTAGGGATGTTTAAATTTGCAATTTTCAAATACATATAAAACAGGCAAAATAATACAGGGAATTTGATTTATTCATTACACAGCTTTAGGAATTATCAAAACACAGCCAACAAAACAAAACAAACAAACCAAAAAAACCACATTTTTCTATCTGTAACCTCTGCCTCACTGGGCACTAGGGTGATTCTTGTTATTGGGTTGTTCATTGTTTCTAGGCATTTTCAGTGGACAAGGTTAGGGAAAAAATGTGTATTTTTTTTAAATAAAGTTTTTATATTAGAAAGCTTTAGATTTACCGATATATTGTGAAGACAATTCAGGGGTTCTCATAACCCATACCTAAAATTCCCTATTATGAATATCTTACCTTAGTATGGTACATTTGCTATAGTTAATGGGCCAATATTGATCAACTATAATTAACAAAGTCCATACTTTATTCATATTTATTAATATCTCTTCATTTTTACCTAATGTACTTTTTCTGTTCCATAGTCCTATCCAGGATACCATACATTCAGTAGTCATGTTTATTCAGGCTTCCCTTGGCAGTGACAATCTCTCAGACTTCTCTTTTGGATGACCTTGATAGATATTTTATGGAACGTCCCTCAACTGGGATGTGTCAGCTATTTTTCTCATGATAAGAGTTGGGTGGGTTTTTTTGAGGAAAGGAACCACAGTGATAAAGTATAATTTTCATCACATGATTATCAAGGGTACATACTATCAACATGTTGATGCTGACTTTGATAAACTGGCTGAGATAACGTCAGAATTCTCTAGTATGAAGTTTTCTTTATGCACCAAAAACACAATCCATAAAGGAAAAATTGATCAACTGGATCTCATCAAAATAAAAAACTTTTACTCTGAGAAAGACCTTATTAAGAAGGTGAAGAGATAAGCTATAAAATGTAAGAAAATATTTGCAGACTACGATCCGATAAAGGTTGAGGATCTAGAATACATAAAGAACTTTCAAAACTCAACATTAAAAAATGATAATAATAATTCAATTAAAAATAGGCAAGAGATGTGAAAACATTTTAACAAAGAGAATATTCAGGGGGCACCTGGGTGGCTCAGTTGGTTCAGCACCGAACTCTTGATTTCAGCTCAGGTCATGATCTTGGGGTGGTGAGATCTAACCCACATTGGGCTTCATGCTCAGTGAAGAGTCTACCTCAGGATTCTCTCTCTCTCTCTGGCCCCCCTCACCTCTCTCTCTCTCTCTCTCATAAATAAATCTTTTAAAAAAGAGAATGTTCAGATGTCACACAAAAAATTATTCAACATTGGGGTGTTTCAGGATTTCTCTTTTAGTGCCTGTGGTTCTTGGTCAACACGCTTTGAAGAATGAAGAGATAGACCAGAGGAAGAGTGGTGGGCAGCAAAGCAAAGTTTGTTGAGTGATAGTATAAAGCTCCTGAAGAAGGAGGGGACCTGAGAAGGCTGCCATTTTGGCATTTAAATTTAGGGCTTTCTTTATGAGATTGTTGTTTTAATCTTATTAATCTTCCATGCACCTGTCACCCAATCAGGTTTTTGTCCATGTGCTCATCTACCTATCAGGTAGTTGTTTATGTGGGAAAGGGTGGAGGGCTCCTTTCAGGGTAGTGTAGAACAGGATGGGATCTTTTTCCTTTTAAGAGTAGTTTCCCCTTAGGCCAGGGGACCCTTGCTCCTGCCTGCCTTTCTTTAGACTATCCTCCATTAGGGGCACCTGGGTGGCTCTGTCAGTTGAGGGTCAGACTCTTGATCTCAGCTTGGGTCTTGATCTCAGGGTCATGAGTTGAGGTCCTGCGTTGGGCTCCATGGTGTGTGGGGAGATTACTTAAAAGAAAAAAAAAGTTATTCAATATCATTAACCATTACAAAAATGCAAATATAAACTACAATTATAAACTAAAAAGTGAACTATCACTACACACCTGTAAATGACTACAATGAAAAGTAGTGACAATACCAAATGCTAGTGAAGATATGGAAAAGTTTGATCATTTCAGGTGGGAATAAAAATGGTAGTCATTCTGTAAAACATTTTTACTCTCTCTTAAAGCAAGCAACTACCATACAACCCAGCAACTGCACTCTTGGGCATTTATACTAGGAAAATTAAAACTGATGTTCACACAAATACCAGGACACGAAAGTTTAATAGCATTTTTATTCATAATTGCCAAAAAAAAAAGGGGGGCATAAGAGAAAGAGATGTCTTTCAGTGGGGAGTAGTTAAACCAAGTGTGGTCTATCCATGCCATGGAATACTAAATGAAAAGGAACAAACTATTGATATACACAACAACCTGGATGAATTTCCAGAGATTAGGCTGTGGGGAGTGGAGAAGCCAATCTCAACAGATTGCAGACTGTATGATTTAATTTATGCGACATTTTTTAAGTGACAAAATTATAGAAATAATAAACGGATTATTGGTTGCCAAAGGTTAATGAGGGTTTAGGGATAGGACAGAAGTAGGTTTAGTTTTAAAAGGCCAACCTGTGGGGCCCTTTCAGAGAAATAAATTGTATCTTGATTGTATCAATGTCAGTGTTGTGAAATTTTACATTAGGTTTACAAAATGTTACCATTGGGATAAACCTAATAAAGGGTACATGAGGTTCCTCTGTATTATTTCTTGCAACTGCCTGTGAATCTACAATTACATCAAAATAAAAAGTTGAATTGAGCTATTTAATTTCTGTTTCAATTTTGGGGGGCAATAGATTATATAGAAGTGTATTGGTTAATATGCAGATGGTTTGTGATTGTCCAGTTGTCATTTTTTTTAGAGATGGAGTAGGGGTAGAGGGAGAGAGAGAGAAAGAATCTTAAGCAGGCTCCTGCCCGATGGAACCCAATGGAGCTGACAGAGCCTGACTGAGCCTGAGGGAGCCCAACGGAGCCCAATGTGAGGCTAGATCTCACAACCCTGCGATCATGCCTGAGCTGAAATCAAGAGACAGACGCTTAATGGACTGAGCGACCCAGGAGCCCCTGCCCAGTTATCATTACGACGGTGCTTTCTCATATAGTGCTACTGCATATGGGTCCTACAATATCCTTGAGGTTCTCCTGGGCAGTGAGGTTATTTATGGACACTAGATAATACTGGAGGAGCGTCTCCTCATGTCTGTAAGTCAGCATTAAAGGAGAATAAAGTTGCAAGATTCAAGATATTTTCTTGAGCCTCTGGAAGTTATTATTTGACTTTTGGGAATTCTTCTTCATGGAGTGATTTTATTGCTATGTTGTCGTTGATGATGATGTGATGTTTTCCTTACTTGTATGACACGATGATTAAGCATACAAAGCAGCATGCTTCTTCCTCATGATATAAAGGGGTATGTGGATGGCAAGACCACTATATGCCCTGCAGTGAGTCCCACTCCCATTATTTCTAGGGAAATAATTCATTCAAATATGTTTGTTCAGGGTCTGTTTTTAAATATTAATTTTATACCCTAGAAAGTTTTTTGACAAAAATTAAAATGAACTTTGAATCATTACTTAAAGACACAAAATCAGATAGTTGTTCTTCCTTATCCAAGTCTAACTGGAATTGAATATCATTTTTTTTCTTCACTTATTCACTAGCTTGCACTTGTCTGTTCACTAAACTATCTCCTGAAATCTAGCAGATAGTTTCAGAAATGCAGATTCAACTCATGTAACTCTCATACTTTACTGAGTGTGTATCCTGATAAAAGTTAGAAATGATATTGTTTTATTGATTAGGCTACTTTATACTTTGCTGAATTAATTCATATGTAATTATATAAAATAGTTCTGTTTTCCATGAGTTCATATTTTAATTTATTTAAATTAAAGATGTGAGGGGTGCTTGGGTGGCTCAGTCGGTTAAGCATCTGCCTTTGACTCATGTCATGATCTCGGAGTCCTGGGATCGAGCCCCCATGGGATTCCCTGCTCAGCAGGGAGTCTGCTTCTCTCTCTCTCTCTGTCCCTCCCCCTCATTATGCTCTCTCTCTCTCGAATAAATAAATAAATAATATTTTAAAAGTAAATTAATTAATTAAAGATGTGAATAATGGTAAATAATAATCTCTAGCTAATTCTTTTTTTCACAACATCTTTTCTCATACCAAGGACACACATAGTTCTTGTGCAATATTTCTGACCATACAAAGATTCCTGATAAATATTATCAAGTACTCTTACCTAGGAAATGTCTAGATTGATTTTTGGATCCAAAGTTTATGAATAGGGTTGAATAAGAGTACAGGGTTATTTTCATTGAAGTCTCGGGAATTCTAAAATCATCTTCTAAAAAGATCATTACTAAACTTCATGTTAAATAGTAAAATGGTTCCACTAGGAGACTATGCCCCTTTAGTTATAAGTATTTGAAACAAGCAAAAAATAAATACACCAACTAAATGTACATTTATGTTTTCTAAATAAAGCTTCATGGCCTTAAGCGGTTGTGCAGGGCATCATGATACACATGCCTGATTCATGCCAGCAATATAATCTGTCACAGTCTGAAACAAGTCATTGCCTAAGGACCCTTGTCCATTCATTTTTTGCTGGAATAGCTAACTTTTTAATCCCCAGAGGTGAAGCTATAGGAGTCTCTAATGATTGTTTGTTTGGTTTTTCTTTCAGCTATGACCAATGCATTTTAAAAATATACCCATAGAAGTTCCCTGACCTACAAAGTTTCTAAGTGAATATGCTAGTTTTCATAGTTTTGAATTTAATATACATAAACTTGAATCTTGATCTCAATATTCCTTAGTCCACACAATTCTATTCAGCCTGCCAAGTTATTCTTGATTCAGTCCATTTTTTCTCAATGTTTCAAAAACTACATTTAACTTACCACCCTTTGTTTTCTTCTTTGTATCACCAGGATAGTGTCAATTTTCTAGCAATCCATGACTTTATTTTCCTTTAACATTATAGGGATTTGAATTTAAGCATCACATGCCTTGGTCTAAAATATGTTTGCAGGACATTTTGTCTTGAATCCCTTAGTTTACATATTAATTGATTCAGTCATTCGCTCATTCATTCATTGATCCAATATAAGTAATCTGACTTTCCCAATGCAGTGTTAAAATTCAGGAAAGCACAATTTCTATTAACAACCAATTGTATGAGTCTTACTACATAAAAAAATGCAGTAAAACTCCCTGTATTTTAAATATGCTTATGAATTTGGTGTTAATCTGAAAGGTGCTAAATCTGTCAAAATCATATGACTGAATTATGAAAAGCAATGTATCACTGATGATTCCTAAGAGTGGAACACATTCATAAATTTTTTTATACTGATAATAAAGGTTTCAAATTTAAAAAATCAAAATTAAAAATAAAAGTGCATATTTTTATGTAACTTATGGAGATATTATATGCTGTGATCTGTTATATAATCATGTTTCATCCTTAATAACTGTTACAAATTGATAAAGCATCTTATATTCAGTAGGTCTTAGCATCACTGCAATACGGTGCTACCTATCACAAGAATTTTAATAAGAATAATAGATCATAGTGTCTAATCCATAGCAGGAACTCAAAATGTTAGCTACATATGAGTTATTCCATAGAAAAAAGGATATTGTCTTTTCTTTCTAAAAAATACAGAGTCTAATGGTATAGACAGACACATGGTTAAGTTTGTTTCCTCAGGAACCTAGAGGTTTGCATGCATCAGATTTATTAGAGAGTCCTCTGGTTGCAACAACTAGGAAGCAGCATTGGGCAGAAGGTGAACTCAAACTATAGTGCAGTTGCGACAGCAAACTCAGTCAGTCCCCAGGGTGTCCTGAAGCTTTGATGCCCCTTCAGAATTATCCCCAATTGGAGCAAATGGTCCAGGCCTTTGTACTTTGGCATCAAATAGTTATTAAATGTGAGATTCCTTGGGGAAGGGTGAGAGAGTTTCGTTCAGCTGAGAGCAATTCTTGGAGAGGGACACAGTTGTAAATTGTCAGCAGCCAAACCTTCCCCCAGCTAGAAGAATAAATGTCTCAGTCCTGGAGGGATATCCAAACAGTGCACTACAGAATCCATTGCACACATTTACAGATAATGTCAATATAATGATACCCACTAAGTTAGAAGTGTGAACAAAGTACTTTCTGTGAAAACCCAGAGGAAAGAATGCCTGAATTCACTGAATGGAGAAAGGAAAGACTTCATGAAGGAGTACATATTTAAAGTTGATTTTGAGTCCAGGGATAGGGGATGGGTTCTAGTTAATAGGATTAGAATGCACATACATTTTCAAAGGTTAAAAGATGTGAAAAGTCTTAGGTCTTTAATAGGTAATCAAATATTTTTACTTCTTCCTAAAGAATAAATCTTAATGTTCTCTCTGCTGAATTTTACATGACCTTGGACCCTAATGTTATTTTCTAAGTTTTTCTATTTCTTTACATCACAGTAATTCCTATGATTTCATCATGAGAAACCCACATTTTTAAAAAAGATTTTATTCATTTATTTTAGGAGGAGGGAGGAGCAGAGGGAGAGGGACAAGCAGACTCTGTGCTGAGTGCAGAGCCTGACACGGGGCTTGATCCCAGGACCCTGAGATCATGACCTGAGCTGAAATCAAGGGCTGGACTCAACAGATTGAGCCACCCAGAGGCCCCAAGAAACACATTTTAAGCTCAGAAATCTATGTGTGTTTAATCCCTTTCCAAATTTTATAGAAATTCTCTATCTTCAAGTTGTCTATGAATTTCTCAATATGAATCAAAACCAGTCCATTTATTAACCTGCTGGCTGATTTACCTGCTTACATCTAAGCTGATACCCCATACAGTTTCTTCTTTTGCAATATCGTTTGCCTTTTTCCATCAGACAGATTATCATCATTGTTAACAGGTAAGTCCTGACGCTGTGCTACCTGGATTCAAATCCTGACTTAGCCATTTACTATGTGACTTTCGACAAGTTACTTAATGTCTCATTGTCTCTGGGTCTAACAGGAATAGTAATACTCCACAGTTTGTTGTTATGCTTAAGTAAGTCAATATACATAATGTGTTTAAAATGCCTGGTGTGGGGCACCTAGGTAGCTCAGTTTGTTAAGCGACTGCCTTTGGCTCAGGTCATGATCTCGGGGTCCCGGGATGGAGCCGGCATTGGGCTCCATGCTCAGCTGGGAGCCTGCTTCTTCCTCTTCCACTCTTCCTGCTTGTGCTCTCTCTCTCTGTCAGATACATAAATAAAATCTTTTTAAAAATGCCTGGTGCGTAGTAAGTATAATAAATGACCAAATCATTATCACCTTAACTTTTTATTCTATTATTTTGTCACTCTTTCAAAACAGACAGAAGCCCAACTCACATGTCCATTGTCAGAGGTCTTATAGAAGTAACATAACTTTCCTACATAGACAGCATCCTTCCCCAGTTTTATTTCATGTTATTTCCATATACACTTAGCATCATGGTTCCGCCTCCTGTCAAATACTCCATCAAAGATTTCCATACCACTCAAAAGGTCTTCTGGCCACTTGTGCTGAATAGTGTTGTCAGTTTAGTGCCACTGCTCCTGTCTAAAGTTCAGTGCTATAGATTTAGGTTAGAGTTGGCCAAGAGAGCAACTCCCGTGAGATGTGGAAGGTGGAAGGGGAGCAGAAGCCATTACTGTCAGACCTTTGGGTAGCCACAAACATAACCACAGGCCCAGATGCCTCCAGCAGGACCTCATTTTCTCTTATCTCTCTGTTTTCTTCTGTCCTCCTCCCATCCAGTTTATCTTCCAGGTTGGTGCCTCGACAACCAATAGCGCCCCAAGCCCACCATCCTTGCTTACTCCAGGGTACAGGCAGCAGGTTCCTCAGAGGCAACAGTTTCCGTGCATGGAGTAGTATCCATAGACCTGTCCAGAATCTCACACTAAAGTCTCCCACTTCATGCCCAGTCACCAAAACTCCATCCTTTCCACTTACACTAAAGCGATGTGGTTCATGACTATATCTCCAATACACAAGCTCCCCTTCCAGAACTTTATTCCCCCCCCATTTCTCTCACATTCACGTGATCTTATTCTAGATCCTTTATTCTTATAACGGGTTGGTTTTTCTGACTGAATTCTGTTACATAACCATATGATTATGTATTAGGTCATATTGAATGCTCTAGGTGTTCGATGAAAACTTCATTCTGGCTCGTTGTGACTCAAAAATTACAAACTTTGTATAATCTCTGGGTAAATGTTCAGGTTCCAGCTCTCTGGTAATTCTTCCCTACTACTGCTTATGTATAGCTTCATACTCAGCAACAGATTCGATCCTACGTAGATTTTTTGATCTTTCTCTGTGCCTGTACCTTTTTCTCTGGTATTTATTTGCTCCATAGTTCTAGCTGCACCTACCTTCCTGAATCTCATTGCTCCCAACTCTGTTTGGGATTTCCATCCTTGCACTTCTGTTTGACAACTGTCTCAAGGCAGAAAGCCAATGAAATTGCAGGACTTAACTGGTTTATTTCTCTTTTCTCAGGAACCACAGCCCTGTGATACCTGTTGTTAAATGTTTGAAAACAATTGTTTAATACATTTTATCCAGGTTTTTAGTTGTTTATGGCGGAGAGGTTAAGTCTTGTTAGGTTCCCCCCTTTTAGTCTATTATGGTCAAAAGTAGAACTTCAGTCCTTTCTTTAATCAAATCTCAGTGTCCTGAGTGGTAAGTCTCTGCCCTCATTATATTTCACTGTTTTTGACATAGTTGCTAAGTCTCAACTTTGTGAAACACTTCACTTGGCCTTTTCAATACCATGGTCTCTTGGTTTCCCCTTGGTTTACTAGACACATTCTAATCCTCTTTAGTTGGATATCACTAATCTTTAGAGCCTTCAAACATTAAATTTTCCAGAGTTTAGTTCTTACATCACTTCTTTGGAGACCTCATCTAATATGGCTTTAAATCTTTGGTGATTATGACAGTGAATTTCACGTATCAACTTGAATGAGCCACAAAGTGCCCAGATATTTGGTCAAACACTCTGGGTTTATCCGTGAAAGTGTTTTTGGTTCAAATTAACATTTGGATCCATAGATTGAGTAAAGCATATTGACTTCCCTAATGTGTGTATCCCTCACCCATTCAGTTGAAGACCTGCCTGAATAGAACAATAGGCTGAGTGAGAGTGTTAGTTAGGCCTCCTGCATAACTGTTTGAGCTGGAATCCTGGTCTTTTCTGGCCTTTGGACATGGATTAGAACATTGTCTCTTCCTTTGTCTCAAGTCTGCTTTCAGACTGGAATTTACATCATTGGCTCTCTTGGTTCTCAAGCCTTTGGATTCAGACTTGGAGCCAGGTATTGACTCTCCTGGGTCTCCAGCTTCCCGACTTCAGATTTTGGGACTTCTCGGCCTCCATAATCATGTGAACCAATTCCTTACAATAAATCTCTCTATATATGTACATGCACAGAAATACATATATAGGATACACACACACACACACACACACACACACACACACACACACACATTCTGTTGGTTCTGAATCTCTGGAGAACTCTAATACAGTGATGTCTCCCAAAATTTTATCTTAAGTCTGGACTTCTCAACAAACCCCAAACTTATATATCTTAGCTGTTAACTTGTCTACATCTGAGCGTGTAATAGGTATCTCCAGATATGATTAAATCTCTCTTCCCAGATTCAACCTGCTCCTCCTCCAATATTCTCCATCTCAATAAATGGTGACTCCATTTTTTCATTTACCAGGAAAAACTATGAAATTATCTTTGCTTTATTACTCAGAACCCACAATTCAATTTATTAGCAAATCCTTTCCGCTCTATATTAAAAAATGTTTTTTTTAAAGATTTTATTTATTTATTTGAGAGAGAGAGAATGAGAGATAGAGAGCACGAGAGAGAAGAGGGTCAGAGGGAGAAGCAGACTCCCTGCCGAGCAGGGAGCCCGATGTGGGACTCGATCCCGGCACTCCAGGATCATGACCTGAGCCCAAGGCAGTTGCTTAACCAACTGAGCCACCCAGGCGCCCTAAAAAAAAAGTTTTTAAATGTTTTTTTTTAAGCTACAACACATACAGTAAGTTGAATAAATCTAAATTGCACAGATCAGTTATATTTTTATATAGGTGTACACCTATATAACTATAACCCAAAACAATATATTTCCAAGAATCCTCTATGTTTCCCTCTCTGTCAGTAATCCCCTGATGTTAACCATTATTCTGACCTTTATGACCATAGATTAATTTTGCTTTCTTATAAAGAAAATTATACTGTGTGCAATCTTTTGTTCCTGACTTAATTCACTTATTATGTCTGCAAGATTATCACATTCTTGCACATTTCAGTACTATGTTTTCCATGCTTTCTGATGCCCACTGTATGAATGAATCATAATATATTTATATATTCTTACATTTTGTTCTCTCAAGTTGTGGGCTATTCTGAGTAAAGGTACTATGATTTTATCTGAATGTGTCCTTTGTGATTACAAGAACTCATTCTGTGGTATTATATATCCAAGAGTGAAACTGCTAAGTCATGAGGCATATGCATATGTTTACTTTTTTTTAAGATTTTATTTATTTATTTGACAGAGAGAGAGAGAGAGCATGAGCAAGGGGGAGGAGCAAAGGGAGAGGGAGAAGGAGGCTCCCTGTTGAGCAGGAAGCCCGATGGGGGACTCGGGTCCCAGGACCCTGGGATCACGACCTGAGCTGAAGACAGCCGCTTTGCCAAATGAGCCATCCAGGCACTTGCATGTTTAGTTTCATTAAGAAATGCCAAAATATTTTTCTAAGTTACTGAATAAATTTATCCTCAGATTAACAATAGGTATAGTTGCAATTGCTTTATATACTTGTCAAAACTTAGTATTTTCAGTCTTTTTCATTTTAGCCTTTCTGGTCTGCAAATTAAATTTGCGATTATCTGCTGATAATGATGTCAAGCAACTCTACATATGTCAACTGACCATTTCTCTCATTTCTCTATCCTTTTCTTCTGTGAAGTATGTGTTCATTCTTGCTAATCTTTTAATGGTGTTATCTGAATTTTTTTTTGTTCTTAGAGTGTTTTACATATAATGGAATGAACCATTTATTGAATTCATAAGTATATTAGATACCTCTACTAGTCTACATGATGCTTTCACTTTCTTAATGGTGTCTCTTGATAAACAGAAATTCTTTAATATCAATCTTTCTTTTTTTGGTTTAAGTGATCTTTACCTGTCTTAAAGACCTCTTGAAGTTTGCTTAGTTTTCATTTTTAGGTTTATGATCCATCCCAAATTTATTTTGTATATTTACATAGTGTCAAGGTTCATTTATTCCCTTATGAATATTTAATTCACCCAGCACCATTTAGAAAAATCCTCTTTTCCTTACACAGCCCCAGTGGTGTGTGTTATATGCCAAGGAGTGATTATCTTTGGGTCCATTTCTAGATTATTGTATTTCATTTTGTGACTTCCTATCTTTGCACCAATGCCATGCTGATATTAATTATTCTAGTTTTTTTTAGTAAGATCTGATATGTGTTACTGTAAGTCTTTTAACTTTATGTTCTTCTTGAATATTGCCTTAGCTTTCTGGGTCATCTGAGCTTACTTAGGGACAGTTCTTATTGGTTGATTTTTCCCCCCCTTTTATATAGGTCCATACTTTCTTCTTTCTTTGCATATCTCATTATTTTTATTGAAAACTGGAAATTTCAAATAATATAATGTAACAACTTCGGAAGTGAGATTTGCTGCTTATTATAGTGGTGGTTAGTTGGTGAAGATATTTTAGAGATGACACCAAAACATAATCCAGTAAAGGGGAAAAGGGAAAAATTAGACTGTGTCAAAATAAAGCCTTTTTCTCTGTGGAAAATCTTATAAAGAAGGTTAAAAGACCACCTACAGACTGGGAGAAATATTTGCAAATAACATACCTATGAAAAGACTCATGTCTAGATGATAAGGAATTCCCAAAACTCAGTATTAAGAAAAATTCCAGTTTGAAAACAAAGACATGAACATATCTTTACCAAAGAGGCCATAGATGGCCAATAAACACATAAAAATATGTTTATCATCACAAACCACTGGGAATATGCAAATTAAGACCATGATAAGCTATCATTATGTACCTATTTAAACAACTAAAAAAGATTTTACATTAAAATATCAAGTGCTGGGGCACCTGGTGGTTCAGCAGGTTAAGCTTCTGCCTTGGCTGAGGTCATGATCCCAGAGCCCTGGGATGGAGTACAGTGTCAGGCTCCCCACTCAGCTAGGAGCCTGCTTCTCCTTCTGCCCCTCCCCCTGCTTGTGCTTTCTCTTTCTCTCTCTCTCAAGTAAATAAATAAAAGTTAAAAAATATCAAATGCTGAAGGATATGGAGAAACTGGATCTTTCACATATTGCTGGTGGGAATGCAATATTGTGGAACCACTCTGGAAAATAGTTTTGGCACTTTCTTAAAGAACTAAACCTATACTTTTCATGGAACCCAGCAATCACAATTACCCTAGAGATTCAAAAACTTACGTCTATGCCAAAAAAAAAATGTATGCAATTGTTTATGGCAGCACTATTTGTTATTGACAAACATAGAAACAACCAAAATCTCCTACAATAAAGATATGGTTAAAGAAACTGTGATAAATCCATTTTGTGAAATATTATTTAGCAATAAAAAGAAATAAACTGTTGATACATACAAAAACTTGAAGACATCTCAACAGCATTACTCTGAGTGATAAAAGCCAATATCAGAGGTCTTACAATGATTCCATTATGCAGTATTCTCAAAATGACAAAATTATAGAGATAGAGAACAGATTAGTAGTTGTCAGAGGTTAGGGAGAGAAGTGAATGTCACTATAAAGAGATCTCCGTGGTGATGGGATAGTTCTGTATCTTGATTGTGGAGCTGGCTACACAAATCTGTACTTATGATTAATGATATAGAACTATACACATATTTTATACCAATGTCAATTTCTTGATGCTGATAGTGTACTATAATTGTATAGATTATAACCTTTGGGAAAACTTTCAAAGAGTACACAGAAATTTCTGCATTATCTATGCAAAATTCTAGGGAATTTATAATTACTTCAAAGAGAAAGTTTAAAAAACATTAAATAAACTCATTGATGTGTACATAAGACCTATGTATTTTAACATAGTAAGTTACATCTCAGCAAATATTATTTACATACTGAGAAAAAATATTTCTTCAGTCAGAAGAAAAATAATCCCAAATAGAATCATGGAAATTAAAATGGCAATGAAAAACACTGGAAATGGTACATATATAGGTAATATAAATGAATAATGACTATCTTGTGGAATTGTAATTATATGTAGATTTAAAATGCAAGATAAAATAATGCAAATAGGTGAGAGATGTATAAATGAAATTAAAGTATTATAAAGTTTTAGCATTATCTATATGTGATAAAAATAACTTGTATTAGACTATAAGAACTCAGAAATGTGCATTATAATTTCTAGTGTGACCACTAAAAAAAGAGGATGTATAACTATCAAGTTAATTATGGGAAATGGAATAAAAAGTACCTGATTAATCAAGAGAAAGGCAAAAGAAAAAATAACTGCAAGTCAATTGTGTTGAGTAAATATAAGAACTCTCAGTAATTACACTAAATGTAAATGAACTAAAAGTCTTTTAGGGACAGAAGAATTTAGTATAAAGTTCTTTTGTTTTGCCTTCTTTTTCCGGTTTAAAAAATAAGGACCATATCACAAGATACAACATTTACCATAAATGGGAAAACTTTTGCTGTTTCTTCCATATCCTCTGCCTAAAATTTACAAATTTTATTGAATTCTTGTCATGATCTACGGAGTGGGGTGGGAAAATGAATCCAAATAATTTGAGGGGTAGAGGGAAAATAGAAATTATAACTAAGAAGAAAAAGTCTCTGGGAGAACTTTCTAAATTAATTACACTCTTCACATCACTACTGATATAGTGCATGACACATTTTGATTTCCTGTGCAAATGCAACTAAAGGGTGAATTATGAACTAGGAAGATTTCAAAATAAATTCCCCAGGGAAAACTGATCTTTAGTAACTCCAAGGAAGCAACTGCATTCAGTGTTATGTTATTATTCTGGAGTTAAGAAGGACAGGAAATCTAACTTACAAATTTATCTCCCTAATTGTTTTTTTTGATAACAGAAGATTTATCTCAGTATTTTCTTTTCTTTTCTTTTCTTTTTCAAACAAAAGTTCTCACATATTTGGTTCAGAAGCATAGTAACAGAGAAAGATAATTTCCCAATAAAACATGTCCATTGTCTAGTGATGTTTACAGAATGGTAAAATATGAGCAAGTGACCATCATACAGCATAAATATGTGTGCCACCTCATGCGTGATCTCTTATACACACACAGCTGGGTACATCTCCAGTGCCTCCTCTTGGAGTTGTACCTGATTTTATTACCCGTTTTCATCCAAATCCACTGGGGAGTGAGTCGATTCTGCTTTTGTTTCTTGGCCAGGCATTGTTTGATCCTGAAAGTCTTGTGAGAAGACACCATGATGGTGGAGAAAGAGAACTATCTCAGTATTTACTAACTGATACAAAAAAAAAAAAATCACATCATTCTTTTAGCTCAGTATATTTGTAACATTGATTTTCTCAGGGACCAATAACTGCTCTACTTACCTTTGAACATCCCATAATTTTTGTTTCCTACCATGAAGTGACAAGCCAAATTGCTGTATAAACCTGGCATATGCCAAAAATAAGGAAGTAAAAATGAATAAATAAACAAAGCATCCATGGCCAAGAAATGTTAAAAATCTGAGAATATTTTTGATGTACACTGGCAAAAAATACTACCGCTTATGCTCAAAATTTTAAACTTATTTTTTTTACTATTTTTTGATCTTTCAATCACTTGGAATAAAAAAGTAATTATAATTTTTATGTTATATATGAATGCAGTTATTTAATATTTTTGTTTATTATTACTTATTTAGCTATGAATGTACATAGTTATTTATGTCCAAAACATATAAGCTTGCTCAAATAAAAGAAATATACTAAGGACAGTAAACGTCGCGTTCTATTTCCCACAAACTTCAATTTTTAGCTATAAATTTTCAATAAGATTTGATTGAAAATATTAGATTAGATTAGTCCAGTGTGTGGAAATGTGGGGTGTGTGGGTGTGTGTGTGGGGGTGTGTCTACGCTCTTTGAAGGATGGACTGAGTGAAGAGATGGGCATTGGTATATAAAGGAATTAAACATTAAAAAAAGTGCATTGGTATTTTGAGAAACTTTTGTTTTTGTATCCTTCACACCTGGAGGAGAAGATGGAGAGAAGAGGTGCAGTGTCCACATGCTCAACATCACTGCCCCTCTTCTAACAGCCTCGTTATGTCCCACTTCTCTTTGTCTCTTCTCTTTTGTATCCTTCACACCTGGAGGAGAAGATGGAGAGAAGAGGTGCAGTGTCCACATGCTCAACATCACTGCCCCTCTTCTAACAGCCTCGTTATGTCCCACTTCTCTTTGTCTCCCCATCCGTCTCACTCTTCTGTTCTTTGTCATGTTGACTGCTTCCTCATCCTCATCTGGTGATGTCTGATTATTAATAATATTAGAAATTAGAGGAAGTTGTTCCTCATGGTTGAAGGGAGTTACTTTCCTGGAAAAGATATTCTTTGTTGTAGCATGTCCCATACAAAGGAGAAAAATACATAAGACCTCTGTCAATCAATTTAAACATTCCTGTAAATTTCGTAAGTCTTTCTGTCTTTTTTTTCCCTAGCATTTCTTGAGACCAGTTGCTTGGTTTTAGCCTATGATCATTTACTTCATGAGATTGTATTCCCACATTCTAGACATATGTTATCAGGATTCCTTGAGATGTGCACTAAGCAGTTTGCATTTGTTACTTCATTAATTCTTCACCAAAACCCTGTGGTGAATTAGAATAATAATTACATTACTCCAGATCTTGAATTTACAGGAGTCACTCTTGAATAAGAATAAGCGGGAATACTAAATATCAAATACCAAAGGCATACAGTTTACAGATCATATCATCTTGGTGGAAGAGCTGTGCCTATATAAGATAACTTACCTTAAATTGTGCTGATTATTTTTTAATTGTTAATACATTGTTCCTATATAAGTTGAGATTGAACAACTTGTCAAACACAAGGCAGGTGGAAGTCTAAGTCACTAACACTTAATCATTGCAAACTTTGATGTTGAGAGTATGCTTTAAAGCAATGGGGGCAAATATTTTGAGATAAAAATGGAAACATAAGCAATAACAGTAATTATAAAACTTACCCTTGTATAAGACTTTAAAATATCACTTACAAAGCCTATGTATTACAGTGTCTCATTTGAATCTCAGGATCTTTGAAATAGGGATTACTATAACTTCTCTTTCACAGATAAAGAAAATGATGCTCAGATCAGATACATGACTGAAACCCACTTAGTAAGTACCAAGTAGCTGAGTTGGATTTTGAATAAAATTTTTCTGACTCCTAATTTTATATGATTGTTTTATTGTATGTATATAAACTTTAGAAGGGTTTTTGAACTGGTTCTAATCTTTGAGCTCCTAATAACATATGTTTAGGTTGCTATAGAATATATATACTTGATTTTAAAAAGTTGAGACTATATTCCTTTATTGGATAAATACAATAGATAACATCATCTTTAAATATACCATCCCACACTTCAAGAATTTCTGAAACTTTATAAAGGCTCTAGTGCAACAATTAAGAAGTAGCATCTCTACCTATGTTTTGTCCCCTGAAATGGAATGTTTCCTTTGTGTAAATGTGATGCTATTCTCACCAGTCAAAGGAAAATCAAAATCTAAATGGATAGATATTTTTAGATATTCATTGAGATATTTCACACTAAATATTGATTCAGAATTACCTGATCCATTGAAATATGATAATTTCTTGTGATAGTTCACTACATTCTACTTAGGTAGACAAATACTATCTTGGCTCCTAGTATTAATTACAAAAAGAATTTGAATTTTTGCAGACAACAGACTTACGAGAAGTCGGAAGATCTACAGCAGAGCTGAATTGCCGGACAACAGTGAATTCTGAATAATGCATTTCAGTCTGTGTTATTAAAAATGCAGGATGTGTCAGTCACACAAAACCCAGTTTTCATAGAGGGATCTTTTTCCATTCTCCACTGTGACTTACAATAGGCAGAGAAATTTTTCACAAATTAAAGCTAAAATCCATTATATGCCCTTCTTTCTCTTTCCAACTTCCTGGCAAAGATTTAAATTAGGTACTTCGTTGTAGTATATTACTCAAGGGTATCTAAAATATCCTCTTTCTATGGGCTGAATTGCATGTGTGTGGGTGTGTGTATCTCTATGTGTTTAACGTGTGGGTTGAATATGAAGGTGAGTTAATGTTAGTAAGTGAGCACATAAGGGAAACAATTTTGTCTTCTCTCTTTATTTAGCCTTAGCAAATAGATTAGAAATAAAAGCATTGCTTGTATTTCTTTAAGAGACTAAAATTTAGGAAAAGATAAAGTGAATCATGGAAATTCTAGCTTTTAACATTTCTCTCTCAAAAATACACGCAAGGAAATCATAACTAAATTTTGAAAACAGTCATCGATTTAAATATATTTAATTTATAACTTGCTGCTGGAGTATTCGTTTCACTAAGAATTATTCCTACAGTTTTGCATTTTCCTGTCACTTAATTCCTAAGTCCAGAAATTCTCCCCTGGCTCATCTATTCCAGGCTGCCTTCTGTACTTCACACGTCTAAGGCTATGTTCTGCAATCCCCTGGCTTGCTGCAGACCTGGGCTGGCCCTTCTTGCTCAACAGTTATTGACTTTTTCTCTGCTTTCCCTGGCTAGGTATATTTCTTCACTTTGCTTCCCTACTCTGAGCAAGCAAACCATCTTATTTCCACTCCGTGATATTTAACAAATTGATTATATTTTTTCCTGATTGTTTCTTTGGCCACAGCAAAGTGGAGAAAATAGAATGAAGAGAATCAAAGATTTTCTGAAAAAGAAAGTTCTGGTAGAAATACTGAGTGCAAACGTTGATCTCTCCTCTGCCTTATAAAAGTTAGGGGGTGTCATTTTGGCAGGGCTTTGGATCTAATTGTGAGGACATATTTTTGCCACCAACCTCCTCTTCTAAAAAGAAAAATTTTCTTTATGTGCCTGTACAGAATAATTCCTATTTACAGTAGCTTCACCTAACAAATATTTCACCTGATCACCTTTGCCCAGTCCTCCTGAAGAACACATTCATTTTTTATGATCAGCTGAAGCATCACTTACAGAATATCTCATAACCCTCCCACACGGAATTTTGAGACTTCACTTTTTAAATCTCCTGTATACCTCATTCATGTATTTATCCTAACATTTACAATACTCATCTTTATTACATATGCAGTAGCCTAAATGAAATTGTAAACTTCTTAAAAACAGAAACAGTATTTGATTCCTTTCTTTATCTCAAGAGCTAAGAATACTGCCTGGCACCTAGAAAATGCTTAATCACTGTTCGTTGTGTAAAGACCGATGACAAGAGAGAATATTTGAAAATTGGGGTAAATAAAGATACAGAGCTTCCTGAAGAAGTGGGAACCAGAAAAAAAAAAAAGAAAAGAAAAATCTATTGGGTTAGGAAGATTAAGAGGAGAGTAAAAATACAGTTGAAACTTGTATACTTGCATTTTCTCATCCACAAGTAAGGCTCAAAACAACCATGTGTGTGTTGGATAGAAATGTGGATTATCATAGCCTTCTTCTCTGCTCTAAGTACATGAAATAGTACCAAAAATAATGATGACAATCTTTATTGAGTTTTTTTTCCAAACAAATTTATGACATGGGACCATTGCCATGATCCTCATTATATAAGTAAGAAAAGTGAGGCTCAGAAAGTTTAAGTAACTTCCCCAATATTACACAGCTACTACCAGTGGAGCTTGGAACTGAAACCAGGCATTCTTGTTTCAGAGTTTGGGTTCTCAACTCCTCAACTACATGGTCTTTTGAATAGTGACAACCTTTATGCTACGCTGACCTAGTGTAATAACATCAATTACCAACTGATGGTGGTACAGGTACTTTGAGTTTGTTTCTAACACAAGTGAAACATCTATGTTTGTAGCTTGAATTTTTGTTCATTCCTTCATATGACCTGTGGTACCCACGGAAGAGATGTGGGTATACTCAGATTAAAGGCACTGGCTACCCAGAAAAAAAATTAAAAATCTAAGATTGGGCCTTATTTGAAATAACTGAATATACTCCTAGAAAAAACTATTTGAATTCATTTGAAGTTATAAAATATACATTATTATTTAGACCAATCCTTCTCAAACAGTCTCTTCAGGAACAGTCTAAAGGGACAGCCCCTCTCTCATCACTGGCATCTTACGTGGAGTGAAATAAATTTCTTCTATGTACAACTGTCACACAACTATCACACAGGTCCGCCAAACAGAAATCATCACATGAGTTTGCCATCAGCATAACCAAACTATGTCCTGCTCAGTAAGATTAGTTCATTTACATTAGTTCATTACATTACTACATGCTTGGATATTTTTGCAATGTCAAATTGTGAAGATTTCTAAACACTCCATTTCTGTGCTGTACTTACCAGAGACCAATAACAAACAGTTTATGGACCATCATCATGCCGCAGACCACACTTTGAGTGGCACTGATTTAGAGAGCAAAGGATAAGTCCCAGCAAAGTCTGGTGAACTGTGACATTGAAAATTAAATAAGGCCCAACTATGATGTGGTCTATTAACATACTTTTAAAAAATCCTTGCAAATGAAGGACCAAGCAACAAAATTACTAATATTTACCAATGTTAATGATTTATGCGTAAAATTGTAGTAAATGTAACATAGTAGTATGAAGAAATAGTATTTTAATAGATGGCACAGACATCTATTTTAGAGCCAAAGTTATCTTTGCTTAAAACAATAGCTTGTTAGGAGTGCCAGGGTGGCTCAGTCAGTTGAGTGATCTATTCTTGATTTCAGCTAAGGTCATGATCTCAGGGTTGTGAGATTGAGCCCTGCAACAGGCTGCTTAAGATTCTCTCTCTCCCTCTCCCTGTGCTCCTCACCACCCCCGCAGTTGTGCATGCTCTTTGTCTCTCTCTCAAGTAAAATAAAATAAAGACAATACCTTGCTAGGCTTCTTTGTGCAACGAAGGTGAGACCAGAAGAAATATTTACAAAATGATCCCCCCACAAAAATACGAATGAATGGCTCTGCCTACGAAATGAACAGAAATTGGTAATGAGTGAGCAAAGAAAGGAGAGCCTTGCACTTCTGGTTATATAGTAGACCAGATGTCCTGAAAAATTCCTGTCTACAAAACATTAAATGCAAAACAAAATTGGCTGAAATATGTATTTTTAATTTTCTTAAATTCATGTCTGAGCTGGCAAGAAAGAAGGGAATTTCCACAGAAGACAAAAATGAAATGAATTTGAATCCAGACATAAAAGCAAGTGCTAAAGCTGGTGACTACCCTAACAGAGTTTGCCAATTCTTATAATTCAGAGTCTTGGGTTTTACAAGCACACATGAGAAAAAGGACACATGACTTTAATCTGCGTACAGTGAGGAATTGGGTCAAAGATTCTCATAAAAAGTCAAAGTGTTAAAGGCAAAAGGATCGATGAGAAAATTTATCTGCACACAAAGGTGGACACATGGGAAACTGACTAGCTCAGCCTTACATTTGAGCGCAGAAAAAGAAGGTATCTTCCGATATCTTATAGGTGTGGGTTTCAAATTCTTACAAATAACATGACCTGGAAAAGTCCACTTAAGATTTAATTTAAAATGGTCATGGGTTGATAGCCCCTCAACATCTACCATAAGAATATCATCCTGGGAAGGGCACATTACAAACCCAGTTGTCATAGAATCCTCTAATACATCATGAATGCCATGAATTACAACAGAAACAAAACACCTGATGAAACCAAAATTGAGGAGAGGGGAGAGTGGAAGGAAACTAAATAATAATGTGGCTAGAATGCAGGAAAAATTTGCTAGTGATCTATACTCAGAGAATTTTTAAGAACAAAGATATCTGCTCTTTAATATTAAGGAGTTTTTTATGATTAAATCCCCTCTGCAAACTCTCAACAAACTCTATGTATACAAATACCTTGAGTGAGGGATTGAGAAAATCTAGGAAAAGAGGCCTAGATCCCAAAATGGTTCTCTGTTAAGTGGAGGTGGGAACAGCATTGGAAAGTTAGTTCAAGTGAAAAAACTCAGTGGAAGCCAGCGTTCAGTTAGTGATATTAAACCATGGGCTCTCAGTCTCTCTAAAGCTCCCCAAACCTGACTATCTATTTTCAGTGTTCATTTGCTTGGGATAAGTCCACATTTTCTATTACTCACTTAGTATAATACTTACTTTAAATTATAGGGTCCAACAGGAAAAAAGTCAAAAGGGAAAGTCTAGGCGCCAGAGTAAGCCTGATCCTTAGACCCTTATCTCTAGGGTAAGGAACCATGTTTCTACAACATGATGTTAGACTGCTTTGGCAGCATCCATAGAATTTATATTAATATGCTAAGATTTGAGTGTTTTAAATCTGTGTAAAATGCATGTAACTTTATATTTTTACAATTATGACATTATATTCTATAATTGACCTCAATAGATTCTAAACTTTCTATTTCATTTGTTGGGTACTGGGCTGGTGAGACCAAATCCTGCCCTTAAAAAAGGTACCTCGTTTTCTTGTCCTTAAAATTTAGTCACATGAAGACAAAGATAAAAACAAAAACAAAAGCAAAACTAAGGAAAAAGAAATGAAAACTTTGGTTGGTTATCAAGGTTAATTCACAACAGTGTTTTCTTATTCCCTGCCCTAATTATCGGGGAATAATTTCTTGGATGGATTATGTGTTTTGTGGCATGGGGGAAGGAATATATTCATTGGCCTCTGTTTGATGTGTCTTTCTTCTCCTGATTAATTTCAGTTTCTCTCTTGGCTGGTATAATGAAAGTTCTCCTGTTTCTTTAGAAAAAACTCATAGTTCTTCCTCCCAGAGGCTCCAGACAAGTCCCTATAACATACTCTGTCAGATTGCTCTAATGACCTCTTGACGCCCTTCTGTGTACCGCTCCAGATTTTATCTGTTGTGTTCTCTACCTTCCCACCTTTGGAAATCTTTGCATTTTGCAAAGAATATCCACTCTCCTAAGTGTCCTTCCACTTCTAAGCAATCAGCTACTTGGAGATCTAGTACAAAGATTTTGTTTTGTCTGGCTTTTTATTATTATTATTATTATTCCTTTTATTTCTTGACATTATCCCTACTGTCTACTTATCCTGGAGCTCTCTGCATATTTGAGCAATGACATTTATTTTGTCAGATTGAAGATATAACATAAGACAAAGAGATCAACTCTAGAGAACAGTCTGAAATCTAGGAAGGAGAAAACCCTTTGTGGCCTATTAGGGAGTAACTGGGTTAATATTTAATAGATAAGATTAGAGTCAAAATGCTGTGAAGTCACCGAGAAAGGAGCTAGTGCTTTCAATCCTATAAACCTAAGGTCAGGGGAAGAGCAAGATGACAGAAATCTGAAATAAGTTGAGGGGAAAGACAAGAGCAGAGAGGTTGATATTCTTCTGGTTTGGAACTCTGGAAAGACATGCCTTGCAGGTTGTCATTTGCCAAAAAATTGAGTGGAGAGAGTAGAATAAAAATAGTAGCATGATATATTAAAGAAATGTCTGAAACGTACTTCACACATATCACCCTCCAGAATTCCTCATCAAAGTCATATGGCATTAAGGAAGATCTAGAATTTTCAAAAAGATCTTATGAAGGATTCAAAAGTGCTGACAGCACTGCTGAAAGAGACAAGGTGGGTGGGGTTTCAAGGCAAGGAAGGCACTGTGTGCTCCTTGCAGGTGGAGACCCTGCGAGGGAAGGAGGTCATCAACAGCAGATCCCACCAAACATTCTTGAGTGAGGAGGAAGCCAGCTATATATCAGGGAGGCCAGGAAGGATTTCACTGTGAGGAGGTAGCAGAAAGAAGTGGGGCAGAGATATCTGTCCTCATATCCTCAGGGAAACCCGTCCATCATCCCATGCTCAGATGACAGCTGGGGAGCCCTGAAGAAAACAGGGTAGAAGAAGGGAAATCTTTAATGGTCTGAAATGACTTAGAAGAGATTATTTTCTGAACTGCACAATGACTAAGTTTAAATCTTGAATTCCTAAATATTGAACTACAATGGGGGATTTCATGAGCCAACTCAGTTCAGTTAAATAAAATTAATTCACATTTTTGTACCTCATGTCATTTGTATTTAACCTAACATCATTTGTTTCCACACACAGAGAATTTTACCTGTATTTGTGTATGTGAAATTAAAGAAGAAACACTGAGGCAATTTTGATTAAATTTATGATAGCTAAAGTAAAGAAAAAAAATTACTATGTCCTAAAATTTTAAAATAATTGTGCAACTTTTAACTTCATATTTCCCATGTGGATATGACCCAAATAGAGTACGTTGACAGATTTCACATAAAAAGTGTCAGGGTATTCTTTAAACAATGATTATCTGACCAAATAAAACAGTACCATAAAAGCACTAAACTGTGATGCATTGCCTTTTTTTTTTCTCTAGAGGAGAATAGCATTAGAGAATTCCAGCATGTTCTCTTACTATTAAATTAATGCCACAAGCACTACAAAGTCTGACCTGAACAAGAGAGACACATAACCTGTGCAAGAAATCTTTGCTCAGAAAGGGCAGTGCAGAGCATGAGGAATAAGACAAATTGTCTTTTTGCCATGGAATATTAGCCTTTGTGAGCCCTATAACATCTGCTTATGTTCTTCCCAAACAAGAAAATTCTTGAAAATTACATCTGCCCATCATTGTCTTTGAGCCTCCCTAGCCTTGAGCAGTTTCCCTTTTTGCAGTTGAGGAGAATTAGAAATTCTTCTTTACTATATGTGGCAGAGGTTCTACTTTATTATCATCTCACACACGCACGCGTGCACGCGCACACACATACAATAGCATACTAGCTGGCTAAACTAATGCATAATAATACGGAGCAGGAAAAAGGAGATCTGACTTCAGTCTCTGAATCTGTCTTTGCTTTGCTTTGTGATCTTAAAAATTTCTATCAACATACCTAACCATCTCTCAATGTGGTAGTTCATTCTGGCAGAACACACTCCTAAACTGCGCTGCTCAGTGCACTGATCACCACTAGCCACATGTGGTGATAGACCACTTAAAATGTGGAACACGAGACTGATCAACTTAAATATTAATTTTAATTAATTTAAATCTGCATTAAAATAGTAAAAGGTAATATGTTTATTTTAATGTTATGCAAACAATATAAACTATAGTGATAACTTGTGTAAATGCAAACCATTGTATTAGGTATGCATTATTGCATAACAAGGTACTCTAAAATTTAGTGGATTAAAATAATAGATACTTACTATTTCATAGTTTCTGTGGACCATGTAAGGGGGAGTGGCTTAGCTGGGTGCCCCTAACTCTGGGTCACTCACAAGGCTACATCAAGGTGTTGCTTAAGATAGTAGTCATTTTGATTCTTGACTAGAAAAAAATCTACTTTAAGCCCACTCATGTAAATATTGTCAGGTTTCAAGTTCTCACTGACTATTGGCCTGAGAACAAATCCTTGCCACAGAGGCCCTTCCATCTATGCAGAGCTTGATTCTTTCAGAACAAGGGCTTTGAGAGAAAGAGTACAGAGAGAGAGAGAGAGAAAGACAGGGAAACATAGACATATCATGTACAAAAGTATCAGAAATATCAAGTAGAAAAAATTGTGATGGACCGCCTGGTTGGCTCAATCAGTAGAGCATGTGACTCTTGATCTCAGGGTTGTAAGTGCAAGCCCCATGCTGGGTTTAGAGCTTACTTAAAAAAAAAAGAAAAGAAAAAGTTGTGACAAAAGGTGTTGAAAACCTGTACATTGCTGAGAGTAATTAAGGAAGGCATAAATAAACAGAGACATATCATGTTTATGGGTTAGAGGACTCAATATTTTTAAGATATGAACTCTCCCTAAATTGATCTATACCTTGAATGCAATGCTGATCAAAATCTCAGTGAGTTTTTCTGTACATAATGACTAACTACTTCCAAAATACATATGGACATGCATTGGACCATGAAATGCATAACTTTGAAAAAAATTAACAATGTTGGAAGACTTTATTATACAGCTATGGTGATCAAAATAATATGTTATTGGTATACAGATAGACAAATAGTTCAATAAAAGAAAAAAGAACTAGACCTACACTTATATGAACAAATATGAAAGATTTGGCCCATCTGAGAAGGTATAAATATGATACCAAGATGCATCCCAGGCTGAAGGAGAAGTTGTGAAAGACGTCCAGTGAATTATCATTTCAAAGGTTGTTCTTATTGGTTCAGGTAGCATGCAAATTCTGACGCAGGTGGCTGGAAATAGAACCTAAAGATCTTTCCTGATGTCCTGACATGCTAGGGCAGGATAAATTTAATAGACCATCTGGTAGGTATTTCTTGGGAGCTGCTGAATATGACCGTCCTATCTGCTGGGAATAAGTACTGACCAGATACATGAATGAATGAATGTCTGCTTTAAAAATGTCCGACAATCCCCGAATCTATGCTGAGAGGTTGCATCTTGCAGTGAAATTGACCTTACTGCCTAGTACTACGGCATAGGGTGCCTGAATTTCCTCATTATGTTATACCTCAGGAGGGTGTGAGCATAAAATGTCCTGCTCTCCCTCCAAAAAAATAGAGTCCTTTACTTTTTTATTCAACATGACAAGCTTTTTTTTTAAGATCTTATTTTTCTATTTGACAGAGAGAGAGACAGCGAGAGAGGGAACACAAGCAGGGGGAGCGGGAGAGGGAGAAGCAGGCTTCCCACTGAGCAGGGAGCCCGATGTGGGGCTCGATCCCAGGACCCTGAGATCATGACCTGAGCCTAAGGCAGATGCTTAATGACTGAGCCACCCAGGCACCCCGCTTTTCTTTTTTTTTAAGATGAGTTATGTATTTTATTTTTTTTTATTATGTTATGTTAGTCACCATACAGTACATCATCAGTTTTTGATGTAATGTGCCACAATTCATTGTTTGCATTTAACACCCAGTGCTCCATGCAGTACGTGCCCTCCTTAATACCCATCACCGGGCTAATCCTTCCCCCGACCCCACTCCCCTCTAAAACTCTCAGTTTGTTTCTCAGAGTCCATAGTCTCTCATGGTTCATCTCCCCCTCCGATTTCCACCCCCTTCATTCTTCCCTTCCTTCTCCTAACGTCCTCCATGCTATTCCTTATGTTTCACAAATAAGTGAAACCATATGATACCTGACTTTCTCTGCTTGACTTATTTCACTTAGCATAATCTCCTCCAGTCCTATCCATGTTGATGCAAAAGTTGAGTATTCATCTTTTCTGTTGGCTGAGTAATATTCCATTGCATATATGGTCCACATCTTTATCCACTCATCTGTTGAAGGGCATCTCAGCTCTTTCCACAGTTTGGCTATAGTGGACATTATTGCTATGAACATTGGGGTGCATATGGCCCTTCTTTTCACTACATCTGTGTCTTTGGGGTAAATACCCAGGAGTGCAATAGCTCTATTTTTAATTTTTTGAGGCACCTCCACACTGTTTTCCAAAGAGGCTGTACCAACTTGCATTCTCACCAACAGTGTAAGAGGGTTCCCCTTTCTCCACAACCCCTCCAACATTTGTTGTTTCTTGCCTTGTCAATTTTTACCATTCTAACTGGTGTAAGGTGGTATCTCAATGTGGTTTTGCTTTGAATTTCCCTCATGGCTAACGATGCTGAACATTTTTTCATGCGTCTGTTAGCCACTTGTATGTCTTCTTTGGAGAAGTGTCTGTTCATGTCTTCTGCCCATTTTTTGACTTGATTATTTGTTTTTTGGGTGTTGAGTTTGAGAAGTTCTTTATAGATCTTAGATATCAGCCCTTTGTCTGTAGTGCATGACAAGCTTTTCAGTTATTAAATGGCTTATTGTTCTTTAGTTGTCCAGGTGACACATAGAACAAAACAATGATCTTAAAGATAACAGGAAATTAATCCTTCCTATGTCTATGTAAAATTTAGGAATAATAATAATTGAAAGCAAATTGCTTATTCATGAAATAGGAACAAAAGAAAATGTTAAATACTTGTTGGTACTATTTTCAACATTAGGTCACATGGGATCAGCAGAAAGTCTTTTTTTAAAAGTATTAGCAATATATAACGGACTTAATTTAATAAATAATGATGAAAGTTTGGTTCTAGAATAATATTAGCTTTCTATACAATTCAAGGTAAAATGATTATAATTCTACCAATTAAATACAGATTTATTCTCACATTTATTTTTTAAAAAACTTCTACATTTCAGGATTGTTACATATAGTATCAAGTATAAAAAAAGAAATAGAATAAAATTAATATTCTAGAATTTATATAAAATCTTGAATTTGGTACTTTGTTAATGAAGTCACCTGGTAATGAAGTGTGAGCAGTCCTCCCAGAGGAAGTCTGCAACCTCTGTGGCTTACCCCTGACCTCCTTTATTTGAAAAAATAAACAGCCCTATGTCCTGAAGTCGAAAAAAAAAAAAAGACATTGATGCATGAATGTGTAGTGAAATTTAAACAGTATGAAATGACTCTTGGGAAATATAGTCTTTCTGTTAAAAGAAATGGGAGAGAGAAAGCCAAAAATCCCTCTTTTTGCTTCTGTGAGTTGTCAATGCACAGCAGAGTCATAGCAATGCTCCCTATGACAATACCTTAGCTGGTTTCTATTTTTAAAGTCCTACTATGCCGGCTGGCTTCTTCATCTGTAAGAATATTCTTATTACCTCTTCTCTACTTCTGGACATCCATGGTATGCAAGCTTTAGACAATTTGTAAAGATTAACACTTTCTTAGTTTCAGTTTTACAAAATTCATCACTACTTCCAAACAAACAAAATATCTTCAAAGGCAAATCATTTATCTAGCTACTGTGTGGCATTAAATACAGACCACCCTAAACAGCCCTTACTTTTAGCCCTGAATATTTTCACGTTGTTGGGAGACATTCTCCCTACAGTCATATTTTATTCTCATATAACATGGCCAGGCCCAGTTATTTGAACTCTTTTAACCTAGAACAATAGCAACCTGCTCTTTTGAATGAAAATACTGGGATCTGTAGATAACGACAGGATTTTAGAATAAACTGACAGTTCATGGGTCTGAAGACAGGGCTTGTTTGATTGACTTAGTTTTTTTTTTTTGTTCATTAAATTTAGCCAATATTTTAAAAACAGATGATTTAATATGAAAATCCAATCTATAGTTTTTCCTCAAAAACTGGAAATATCACAATTATGTCTGAATTCCTACCTGGCAATCATTATATAAGTAAGACTCTCTAGTCTTCCCTCTTTATATAGGTGAGACTCTCTAGTTTGTCTATCTTCTTTCATGAAGCAATTTCATTCATTGTACTCTTTGCCTGATCCCTATATGGCTATGCTTTTTGGAATTCCTAGAGAGAATCTTCAGGATGATGGAGGATTAGAGAGCTCATAAGTCAGGGGCTAATTCCCCTCCTGAACTCACAATCCATTGAGAAAGAGAAAAAAATAAATCCAGAAACAAAAGATCAAAATACCAGCTTTAGTTTTAACAAAAACTGAGTTAAAAGGTGTGACCTTAAATGTGTGCCCAAATGTGTTGGCAAATGTCCCCACCATCATTAACCCCATCTCCAAGTAGACTATGGGATAGACCATGGGATAGCCCACTCAAGGGTCTAAGGAGCAGATCCACATAAGATTCTTGCCTCATGTTGGTCTCAGGCAGAGAGAAGAGAAAAGAATGCTAATCTCCAGGGTTTTCATTTTCTTTTTAGATTAGCTCTGTCCAAAAAAGAAACTTGGACAATTAGCAATTCATTCCTTCCCCAAAGAGTGGGAATGGTGTGAAGAGAGGCCATGTGGGGAGGGCTCTCCATATGGAAACACGAGTCAAGGAGATGGTTTCTTTCCTAAAATTAGTATTCCCTAGTAAAACAATAAATGGGATATGACTTTTTATAAAGAGACTGTAATAGTGGGTAGTGAGTGAAATAAACTTGAAAGGATAATGCTAGTAACTTGAGAAGGTAGTGGTAGAGACTTCTGGATGCCAGTCAAATATCCTTTTCCAATTCTTTAACAAATTAAAAAAAATTTTTTTAAGATTTTATTTATTTATTTGACAGAGAGAGAGAGTTAACGAGAGCAGGAACACAAGCAGGGGGAGGGGGAGAGGGAGAGGGAGAAGCAGGCTTCCCACGGAGCGGGGAGCCCGATGCGGGGCTCGATCCCAGGACCCTGGGATCATGACCTGAGCCAAAGGCAGACACTTAATGACTGAGCCACCCAGGCACCCCAAAAATTAAAATAGTTTTGAATTGGCTGGGCACACAGCCACACAATTAAAGGACCAACTTCCCTCTCAACTAGGTTTGAGTAAGTGAGTAAGTCTGGTCACTGAGGTGTAAGTGGATATGTGATGTGGAACTTCCAAGAAGTCTTCTTGCAAGCATGGAAGAAGGTTCCCAATATCTATAGTTTCCCGATACCTATAGAACCATCATGCCAGTGCTGTAATAATCTACAGAATTATTTCACGTAAGGGAGAAATAGACATCTGCCTTATTTAAGTCATTGTTACTCATGATGATTTTTTATGAAGCTGAACTTAAACAAAACTGATTAAGTTCAGTATGTAACAAATCATTCCAATGGGAGAAATCATGAGTTGACAGGTTAAAGTAGTTCTACACCATGTCTCTGTATATAATACAAGTTATAGGACAGCTTAATGTGTCCATTAAAAAACCAATTATCTGGCTGCATATTTAATATCAGGTAACAAAGTATATGATAGAAAGCATAGTATATACTGTTATCAACGTCCCTGCCTCCAGGCTTGCTGACCTGTCCTGTCTTTTCCTACTCTGTCCTCGAAAAGGCATGGAGCAACCTGACTAACAAAAATCACACTGATCACCTAATCTCTTGTGTCAAATATTTAATGGAAAATCTTATGTCTAGGATAAGGTCAAAACCCTTTAGTATGCCAATTTCCTTAATGAGCTGAACTTATATTACCTCTTTAACCTCATTCCCTGTCCCTCCTTACCTCATCTTATGCTATATGTGCCATACTGTCTCTTAACACTGTGTGTTTGTACATGCTTTTCCTTCCATCGGAAATACTTTACACTTTTACAACGATGTTGCAGAGAATGGTTATTCAGTCCTCAATTCCACTTCCTGTTCCTTCTAAATATTTCTCAGCCTCCTCTTCTGCATGAGGATTGGATCATGTGACTAGTTTAGGACAAAGAATTTTGGTCAAAGTGACATACACAACTTTCAAGTCTAGGTGAAAACACACTGCCTTATCTTTCTTGTTCTTCCCCACTTGCACAGCTAGAAAGGATGGATTCTCAAACAGTGAAGCCACATTACTGAAGGAAACTAGATTCCTCAGAGGAGAGTTGTCCTGAAGAGCCATCACCCCACATCATAATGCAACGTGAAAAAGAAACACACCTTTATTGCACTGAGACAGTTTGTTACCACAGCACAGCATAACCTGCTCTGACTAATGACATCTCACTAGTATTCTAAATCTTAAATGTTTAAATCAAGCATCTCTTCCTTATGGAAGCTTTTCCTGATATACCTCCAACTTCTCAGTTTATATCTCTCAGCTGAATACTTCTGAAGCCTTCTGTGCCTTTCTGCATCAAAAACTGTGGAAGGAATGGGAAGTAAGTGAGATTGGGCAGGAGAAGTCAAGATATAATGTAGGCTCAATGGCAGTTTTCACTGACTCCATGACCCTTCAGAACTGTCTTGACTCCAAGATTCTTCAGAATTGTCTTGAGTTGGACCAAAACGAACAGACCTTTAAACTCACACATCAGTCATTGGATGCAGGCTATCCAAGGAAAGAATTTGGCCTTGGTCAAGATGGTTTCCTACAGATGAGGCAATCCCTAAAAGGGCTGACAGATATAGCCAGTCTGCTGACAACCTTCTCAGAAACTGGACAAGATTGCTCTTGAATGGAGATCAAGATCATACACCACAGTTTTCATGGCAGCGGTCTTTCCTCAATTCCAAAAATGTGCATTGCGTTGATACCACATGACCTTTATACATGTTCCAGTCTTGTCTTACTTTACACCTCAGGGGAATGAAGGATTAATATGACATGATTAAGAAAAGTCTGTTTTGCAACAAACATGTAAAAGGAAATATTTAATTCAATTGTCTATAGTTACAGCAAAACAGGTAAATGAAATCAAATACACAAAACAACAATATAAATAAATTCCTCTAGACACGGAGAAGTTAGGCTGATTGTTAAAAAACAAACAAACAAACAAAAAACCTAGTCAAGGAAAGGAACATAAGAGATAAACATTGTCTCTTTGGCTGCTTCTGTATTTCCACTCCTTCCTCCCACAATTTCTAACTCAGAATTTATTAAACAATAAACACTCATGAATGGAGACTGAATAACTGAGAAAGAACTGCAAGACAAAAGAAAAAGGCAAAATTATATGATTAAAGGGATGTAAAGAGTAGCGAAAATAAAAGTATGAAGAGAGAAATATTTTGCTAATCTCTTGATAGGGCATCTTAACAACAAAGGAAGACTGAATGCTATGCTAGGTCAGATGACACTGTACTCTTGAAGATGACTGCAGAAAGTCAGTGTTGGAAGATAAGGATCAAAATAAACAAACTTTAGAGCTAGAAAATGTTATGGGAAAGAATTTGTGTTCTCTCTGTTGAAGGAGTCCTAAAGAGAGACTGATTGTTCTCCTGAAGGTTTGCAGTTTTTTTTCAGCAAAACAGGTTTTTGTTTATTTGCTTTGTTTTAACTTACAGCTTTCCTAATGTGCATTAGAGACAGACACGATTTCAAGATCCATTCAAAAATATCTGATAACTACCAATATTTTCCAAGAAAATTCTGTAAACTAGAGAGCTAGCAGTTAAAAAAACAAAAACAAAAATGATCCTATTAGCACTTGTATTCTACTGGGGACAATAAGACTATGAATAAGATAAAAGTAAAAATTAACAAGTGCTATGGAGAACAATAAAGCAGAGAAGGGAAACTGGGGTGTGGAGGGTATAATTTTAAATTAGTTTGCTTTGAAAAGCTTCTATGAGAAAGTGATATTTGAATAAAGTCCTACTGAACGTGAAGGAGTGAGTCATGGATTTCTGGGGGGAGAGGAAATGGCAAATGCAAAGAATTTAGGTAGGAACATGAGTGGAGGTTTCAAGGAACACTAAGGAAGGCAGTACAGATGAAATGCAGTGAGCACAGGAATGCCAATGGGACATGAGGTCAGAGAGGGAAAATGGTCAGATAGCATGGGGTCTTAGAAGGACCTCGGAAAAATGCAAATAATTTGGCTTTTATAGTAAATAAAAGAGTCAGGTTTTGAAAAAAATAAACCCTGAGAAATAAGACAAGGAGATAGTTTAAAAAGTAAAATTCAGAGGCAAAAAGAAATTATGGAAAAATAAAAATATGACCTAAATCTTAAAAGCAGTCTAAAGTGTGGAAGATAAATTTGAGGATATCTTGCAAGGTATCGAACAAAAACTAAGAGATATAAAAATTGCAAAGAAAATCATTCTAGGAAGTCTAACATCTAATAAATAGTGCACACAAAAAGATGTGAAAGAAAACAAAGAATAAGCATGAGTTGAAAGACACTAACCTTCAAATGAACTGGCCCACAGATTGCCTAGAGTAAGGAATATAAAAGATCCATAAAAAATATGTAGCAAAGGAAAAAATGAAAACCAATTAAGTCTTATATAAAACACCAGTACCAGAGTTGCATTAGATCTCTTACCAATAAATCTTGGAGCTAAAAGACAATGGAATGGGTGTATTAGTCAAGATAGACTGATTTCTGTAACCAACAACTCTCATGCCAGTGGCTCAACAGAGGAATTTTGAATTTTCTTTCCTAACTCAGCCCTACTTGTGATGGTCATACTCAGGAGCCTAGGCCTGATCATGTAGTGCCTCTGCCATCATTTAGGGACTCGGAATTCTGCACTGGACACCCCCCCCCCCCAAACCCCAGCATCAGCCACAATCTAAGGGAATAGAAGGAGAGTAGCAACCCGTGAGAGGTTGAAGGGGCCAGGGATGAAAAGGGCATACACCACTTAATCCCAGGCATGGCCCCTCCTAAATGCAGAGGCCCAGAAGAAAATGAAACCGTGCATGTCATTGCCATATAATCCTTCCACAATTCTAAGGGAGTACAATTTCCAACTAGAATCCACCATCTAACAACCAAGCCTGAAGGTAGATGAAAGAGTTCTTTATATCAAGATGCAAGATCTCAAACTTAACGTCTTTGTAAAATTTCTCAAAAAACGAGGGAAAGATAGTCCAGCAAAATGAACAAATTAATAAAAAAAAATAGAAATCAGAGTGTTTAAAGATGAATATTGAAAAGAAGCCCTAGACTCACAGGGATAGGAAATCTCAAGATGACCGACATGTGTCAGGCTTACAGAGCAACCCGTAAATACAGAGCAGAGGGCTTAAGGAGGGATGTATCTGAATTAGAAGATAAAATTGAAAGATTAGGCAAGTATTTAAACTTCTTGACAGGGAAATTTTTTTCCTGTGGGCAGAGTTTGAGAGTATATTGGTGATGTTCTCACCATGAAAACGAAGCAAACAAAAAAGAGGATCGATATTGATTGTACAAAAAAAGAGTTGTGCAGAAAAGTACAATTATGGTAAAATATATGGCTTAGCTATGAATTAAAATTGTATACTCGTAAGAGTTCAACACTCAGCATTGGTAGAAGCACACATTATGACATAACCACAGCATGGTGGACAGGAGGAAGAATATGCACATGCATGAGGAGATGTTTAAGAGAGCTAAATCATCACAGCTAAAAACTAAAATCAGTAAGCATGTATTATTTAAAAATACAAAGGAAAATATCAGAAGAAACACCTGAAAGAGCTGAACTTTGTGACTTCTGAGAAGTAGGTTGAAGGTTGATTGAAAGGTAAGGAAGAAGCTGCAGGATTTTCCTAAGAGCCTTGCCATAAGTACTACAATAGGAAAGGAGGGCTATCTCCTGTTGCCAAGTATTTGCCATCCCTGCTTTACAGCTATACAATTTAGGATAAATACAAAAAAGAGATTAATATTGTAGTTAAACTGGGAAAGAATACCTGGGAGGATATTATTTGGCTTCAGTAGATTATAACTGTGTGAGTTAAAGTCAATACCTACTGCATAAACTCAAGGGATGAGGAGTACTGCATTTCATTTAGCAGATTACTGGAGTTACTGAAGAGGGTTAAAAAAAATATACAGTCTACACCATCATATAACTAGAGAAATGGTGAGCGGAAACATTCACAGATGAACTATGAGGGACAATGAGAAAAGTAGGAAAGGTCAAGGAACTAATAAAAAGGATGTGCACACAGAAGTCCACATAACTTAAGAAGGAGAGCAAAGATGGTCAAAATAAAGTGCTCCTAGTAGATATACTAAAATATTTTAAAACTTAAAGAAAGTGATTAAATAATCTAAATAAATCAGTAAAAATACAATAACTTTACTTGATTTTTAAAATTATTAATTGAAGAGAAAACAGCTGGGTCAAGAGTTTGGTATTTTCCTTAAGATATGAGGAGTTACAGAATACTTAAAGAGTTTAAAATGGTACAGTGGAGCTACTGAAAAAAGCTAAATGGCTTGAGACACAGGGTCTGCAAATAAGGTTTTATAAATGATTGTCTGTTTTGGTCCACCTTTGGCAAAAGTATGCACTGCCACTGTAGGAACGCAGAATACATGTTTGTGAATGAAGAGAATGTTGCAATTTCTGCATCACAAGAGCCAATTTAAACACTTTTTCTCATGGAAGAGTATTATATAATAAGGAAATCTATACTTTTGGCTTCCCCACTAACTACTTAGACTTCACTCTCCTCTTGTATATGTAGAAGAGGATAAAGTGCTAGATGATCCAGTTCTGTGGCCCTGCAAGTACCCTTTCCAGAAGAATGACTTCAGGAAGTGAGGTCATCTACCACTGAGTATAGTTGAGAAACTATGGAGTGACTGGGGTAAATGTTAGCATGGTAATGACACAGTAATAGATTTAGATGAGCAGCCTGGCCAGCCGTCCCATGTTTACTGATGCTTTGCCATTTTTAGGATTTGTTGTTGTCCACTCTGGTCTTTTATCATCTCTTCCATTATTCTCCCCAAATTGAGTCTCTTGACAAAAATTTTACAATAATGTCAAACATCAGATTTGGATACTTGGTTAATCCTCAGATTTACCACCTAAGTGGTATTCTGGGTCCTGAAGAAAGTGACTTTACTAACTCCACTCTGGCTTTTTCATTTGTGAAATAGAAGAATACTGGTTGGCCTTCTTACATGTCCCCCTGCAGTATTTCTATTCCTTGCATCCTCTGTTGTAAATGATTTCTAGTGTTAAATACCACCGAAGGCCAGTGGAACACCTTGTAGGAAAGAAAAGAAGTCTACTGGGTTTGCTGCAGTGAGGGGGAAATGCACTCCTCAGATACCCCGGATGCATCTCAGTGCTAGAAGAAAGAGAGTTTTTTTACAGAGATTGTTTGTGCTGGTGAGGTGTGTTGTGAGGACCAGTCTAGCCATTAGATATCTACATGGTCTTTTTCTGGAGGGAGGAAAAAAGGAGACCTAGAATGCCATTGGTGAAAAGCAGCAGTCACTCAGAAAGAGAGGATTTTAATTATTGCATGGCTAAATGTGGCCTTGTGTGTGTCCTGTTGAAATTATTTTGTTCTCTTGACCTCATCGCTTCTCATTGCAAATATCATTGATGTTCTGCGAGCAACATGTGATCACCAGCAGGACGAAGTTTTACTTTCTCACTATCTACTCCCTTTTTTCTGTCACTAAACCTATAAAATCACTATCAGTAGCCATCTCCTCGAGATACAGAAACTGTGGCACAGAGAGTTGAAGTAGCTCACTCAAGGTTACAAGGTCAGTAATGTGTCGAATACTCTCTTTCGCACTAACTCAACTCGGTCTATGGAAAATCTTGTTTTAATCCTTCAAGGCACATGATATTTACCATCAAACAATGGAATTCTTGCAGTCCACCAAGTCAGAATTCATTTCTTCTCTCTGTTTACTTTGAAAGCACTTGATACTTCTGTGAAATTACCATCTCATGTAGGAAGAGCACTTAATTCAATGTTTAAGATTTGTATATTTTGGATACCAGGATCTAAGTTCCCAAGTTGTGCCTACTTCTGACCCAGAATCTTCTTTAGCTTGTGAAAGTCTGTCCTTCTAGTTGCAATCCCCTTCCCTGTGTACTTGAAGACAGTTAATTGACAGAAATATATAAATTATTTCTGGTCTCTGGTTTCTTTTCTCAGATCTGGTTTGTATCCTCAAATAAACATAACCAGAGCTCTTTCCTGACGTCCTTCTTCCTCGGCACTAACGGATTTCCTCCTATTCAAATTTTCCTCTGGACCTACTGAGGTGCTTAGATTACCCTTTGCTCATCGGCATGACTGAGCAACTATCATGTTTTGTTTTGTTTCCACTTCTCCTGTAACTATCAGTTTATTACTTATTGTTTTACTATTAATGGACATATATAGAAAGTAATACATTAACCCAAAAGTTTCTAGGCAGGACCTTATGATCTAACAGTGATATTAATAACCCAAATTTTATTGATTCATTGCTTCCCACATCATGATGCAGGATATCAATTCCCAGGACAAAACCTCTCCCAGTTCTTTCTCAAAGGCTAGTGGGTATCACATACACAGTGAAGACAAATACGTATTTTACTTCTGTTTGCACACAGTAAGTAACCAAAACCCTTGTGTTCATATGTTCAAGGATCAATTCATTTAAGCTTTCCCACTTCAGTGTTCACTGATGTTCACTACCCAAAACCCACCTAACGGAGGTGACTTGCCCCCTCCGGAGCTGACAGCGATCTACAGAAATACACAGAACATTCCCTAGAGCAGTTTTTCTCACACTACCTGTGTTGGAAGAAGAGTTTTCTCCTATAATCTGACACAAAGCCAATACATTGTAAAATACAATGAAAAAGAATTTCCAGAGAAATAACATATTCTAGAGTGTCACAGTGATGTCAAAGAGCTATCTGAGTTTCTGAATGCTTACTTTCAGTCTCTGTATTAATATATTAATAGTTCATGGACTGGGAACCAAAGGTAGACCACACTTTAAGTAGCGCTCCCTTGACTGTGGTCTTCTGCTCCTCAAGTTGCTGCATCTTCACAGAAACTATTGCCTTTCGATTTTCAGCCAGAGTGCATATCGTGCAAAGGTTAGTAGAAAGCTCAGGTCTCCAACTCTGTGTGGCACTTTTGTCATTTGGGCCCTAGAAATCACATTATCTGTGCATGAGTCTCACAAAGTCCCTTACGAAGAAATCTCATTTAAACTATTTCTCCTTCTTCCACGGACTTAGTCCTGGAATATAGGGCCCAGCTGAGAAAAGTCACCATGTTTTTATTCCTGATTCTTCTGTCTCTCTCCTTGTCTTTTTCTGAGACACTTCCCCCCCCAGAGGATTAGGCTTCCCTCATTTATGAACTCATGAAAATAAATAACATGGGAGTCACTGACCCATCGGTTTATCAGAATTTTGTTTTCGGTTGAGGCTTTGTCTTCATACGATTCCAATTCAGTGTATAGTAATTCAGTCAGCCACTGTGTGGAAAAATAGACTGTGAGCGATTTTGTCACTCTTTCCTATGCAGAAAAGAATTGGAATGTGTATTTACTAATGGCCAAGCTCTGTGATGAATGCTTTACCTAGATCAGCTTCTTAAATCCTCAAGGCACGGGCACCTGGGTGGCTCAGATGGTTAAGCGTCTGCCTTTGGCTCAGGTCATGATCCCAGGATCCTGGGATCGAGTCCCGCATCGGGCTCCCCGGTCCGTGGGAAGCCTACTTCTCCCTCTGCCTCTCTCTCTCTCTCTCTCATGAATAAATAAATAAAATCTTTAAAAAAAAATCCTCAAGGCACTTTATGCGAAGGCCATGGACATGATTTCCATTTTACAGATGAGGGTACTGATACGTGGAGAACTCCAGGAACTTGGCTAAGGGCTCTCAACCAGTGATTAGCAGGGCTGCAATAATCAGTGTTGCCTAGAAAAACAGGAACAAGAGAAAGTAAGACATAAACAAGGTGCAAAATGAATGTTTAAAAGTTGATGCAAGAATATAGGTTTCTTCAAGAAACAGACTCTTAACTATAGAGAAAAAACTGATGGTTACCAGGGGGGAAGCAGGCAGGGAGGAAGGGTTAAACTGCTGATGGGGATTAAGGAGCACACTTGCTGTGATGAGCACAGGGTGTTGTATGGAAGTGTTAAATCCCTATATTGTACACCTGAAACTAATATTAAACTGTTTTAACTAACTGAAATTTAAATAAAAATTAAAAAAAAGAATATAGGCTTCTTAACTAGGTGGGGATATATGGACTTTTATAGAACAAACTCCTCTACAGAAAACATCAGTTTGGGGGGAAAAAAAAGAAGGAAATGAAAACTGACATTTATTTTGAGCAACGGTACAGTATTTGCTTATCTGACAGGTTCATCTAATTCCTTGGCTGTAACCAAATAATTAGAAAAGGGGGATACAAGTTAAAGGAGGCTTATGATTTTCTGCATTTGAGGAATGGACCCCTACTTGCTTGGCCTGCAATTAATTCCTCCTGCACTTTGTTTCAATCCATACTTATCAACTCAGACATCGAGAAGGAAGTGCAAGAGGAGCCCATGCCTCCAAAGATACTGGTTCATTATCAGTGTCAATTTCACAGTTGTTTCCATACCCATTGCACAGACTTCTGCCACTATTCTGACCCCTGTTAGCCAATTCCTCTGACTTTGGGTTCCAGAGATATTAGCCAGGCCCTCCTTCTTATTTTGATCTGAGCCCTTCATAGCCAGCGTTTGTCTCTGCCCCCCACCACTAGAAGTTATGTATGTTTATGGGATTGGTTCCTACTTCCTCCAGCTTGGTCATAGCCATCTTGACTTTGGCCAGAGGTTTGTTTTTCCTGCCTGGTGCCCTTACCCTCTTCAGGTAACAAAGCCTCTCATTCCTTGTGGGGAAAGGCATGTCATACAGTTTGGGGTAAGCCTGAATGCTGCACTATTCGCTTTACATGTACTACACTTGTTTCAGAAAAAGCCTCATGATTCAGGATGGATCTCAGTGAGACATGTTACTCTGAGCTCTCTAAAGGGTTTCTCTTTCTTCTGAGGGAGTTCTTGGACTGCCAATGCCTTCCTGCCCACCAATCACCTAGGGGATGAGGAAACTAGAGACATCACTTGAGCCCCTGGTTCTATACAATCCTGAAGCCAGTAACACTGTGTTTATGTCAGCACTTTGGTTTTTTTTTTTTTTTTAACTTAGATCGAGTAGGATTTTTGTCAATTGAAGCCAAAGCATTTTTGGTTAAATTACTGATCTACTGAAAACCTGATTGTGATTACTTAGACTCTGGATTTTATTCTCTATCTAGATCGATGATAGGTCCATGCCCATTTTTAACCAATTGTACCCCTTTTTTGTCCACATTTGCCATGTTCTTTCCAACCCTCTGGCCTAATCAGATTTCTTGTCCTGGTACTTTTCAAGGCTATTCCACCTTGCTGAATAAGTTCTGATGTGAAAAACTGCATATATATATATAAAAAGCCCACGAAGACCTCTACTATGTGTATTTTAAACAATGGATTTTCTAATGGGAAACAAGGGTGCAACTTAACGCCAGTGTAGTAAATAATGAATTAAAGAAATTAATTTATAAATATTGATGCCGGGTCTGCTAGTTAACTACTGCAAGAACAGAATCACAGAGATGATGTCAGAAGAGAAGAATTCTTGGGAACAAAATAAATGCAAAAAGTCAATATCCACAATCAATAAAAATAACTGGTTTAGAGTGAATAAGAAATTTAAAAAAATGTAATGGGAATGAAAAACTTGGCTAGTATATATTACGTATTTTTTTTAGGAATAGTCTATATACTCAACTTGTAAAGAGGGACTGTCAGATTCTTATCAATCAACACCCTTATTAAGGTGCTCAATACATGTTTGTTGATGATGGTTTAGTGAAGAAACTTCTACGAATTTTCACAGAAACATAGAGTACTATAAAGCAACTTATTTCCTTTACCTTTTATGCGTTAATTATGTTTGTCAACTGCCACCTGGAGGTAGGATATCTTTGTGGAGAGGTTTTTATTACTATTATTATTGCTTATGGAACAGCAAGCTCACACAATTGAAAGGCAGCATTTGAAGTCATATGGAGGAGATTCAATCTTGGAGTAGGGATTGTGAATGCTGCTCACAGGAGATACGATATTTCAGGGTAAAATCTTGCCAAGGTCAAAATGTGGGGGGGAAAACGGAACAAGAGAAATGCAAAAGCCCTTCATATGAGGTTGCTGCTCAAGGGTAGGAGGCTGGGAGGATCAAGGCATGAAAAGGTATAAAAAATATTGGAAATCTACAATTTAAGATTTTAAGCTACTTAGCAACAGAGGATAAAAAATTGACTGTGATCAATAGGGCAGTAATCAAGTAAGGCTCTGTAGAATAAACACACTATGATTATTTTAAAAACTGAATGAACACTGTTACAAAAATGCCAGAAAAAAAAATGCAATTGAGACACAAAGTTGAGTATGAAGTAATTCAGGAGGAGGGCACACTTTGTTTATAAGTACTTTTTAACACTGGTTTTGCAATGAAATGTTTGAAAGGACAAATAGCAGATAACTGACCATTAACACTGATAATGTAAAAGCCAGAATGAAACATGGGTATTAAAAGAATAGGTAATAGAAAGGTTTTATGCTTTTATATGTTGCATCAGAAAAATATACTAATAAAATATATATGTAGATATAAGGAGGACAAGTATGTGAAGCTCTCTGGAAAGCCAAGCACTACCAAAATATAAAACACTATTATATTCCTCTTTGAAGTCCTTGTATTTCAAGATGCTTGTCCATATGTAGAGAACTGGTGTCTTGTTTTGACTATTTTTCCTTTTTTCTCCTCTTTTTTGAGGGTGGAGGAGTGGTATTTGAGAGAATTAAAATGAAATAAATAAATTAAAATATAGTTCATACCTGAGTATATACTTTTGAGCATCATTGTTCAAAAATGGCAAAAAACACATGATCGAGAAAGACTTCAAAGGGGGTGAAAACCTAAAAAAAAAAAGTCAATGAATAAAAGACATGAATTAGAAAGATTTGCAATGCATCATATACACTACTGAGTTAAAACCAAAAGCATACAGATTATTATAGATTATAGGTTATAGAATGCCTCAGAAAATGTGGGATTGAATTTTTCAATAATCCATGATCACATATACTTTATATACCACCTGTATTACACAATGGATCCCTGATAATACCTTTGGTCCACAGAAGAATGTTCATTATACAACACTAAGAACATACATTACTTTTTAGTTATGATTTAATCCTAACAGATGTACCCAAGTTGCAGTACTAATTTGGAAGGTGAGGTGAATCATTCTATTAAGGACTGTAAACCAGTGGTACAAGAGTCCCAAAGAGTGGAGGGTGGGAGTGACAGTAAAGGGATGTAGTAAAATTGCAAGGGAGTGTATTTGAAAAGTATATTTAATATTACTTGTAATTTTTATGTACAGTAGATAAAGTTATATTTCATGTTTGTAAGTCAAACTAAGGAAAGGATGTGAGATTTTTACTTTCACTGAAAGGGCATGTTGTAAGGAAGTAAATATTTAAGTATCTCTTGCAAACCTACTTTTAGACAGGCACAATGATTCAGGCAGGAGATCCAAGATTTGCAAAACAGTATTTATCCTCCTGGAACTTCTGGGTTGTCTTCGTCTGTTCAGACTGCCATAATAAAATACCACAGAGTGGCTTAAACAACAGAAATTCATTCCTCACAGTTCTGGAGGCTGTGAAGTCCAAGGTCAAGGTGCCAGTCAATTGGGTTCCTGGTGAGAGCTTTCTTCCTGGCTTGCAGATGGTCACCTTCCCACTGTGTCCTCACATGACCTGTCTTCTGTGTGCATGCAGAGAGAGAGAGAGACCAAGCTCTCTGGTGTTTCTTCTTATAAAGACACTAATCCCATTGGACTAGGGCCCCACTCTCACGACCTCATCTAACTTATTATGTCCAAATACCATCATACTGGGCATTTGGGTTTCAGCATATGAATGGGGGTGGGGGGGTGGAGGTGGGGGACTGAAATCAGTCCATAGCATGGGCTAAAGAAGATAAAGATAGTGAATTCACCGATTGGAGAATCTTCACAAAGTGGACAAACTAGCAAAAACTCCTAGGTCAAGAAATAAAATACTGCAAAAATCTCAGTAACCGCAACTTGTCCCTTCCAGGCCCAACCACACTGCTCATCCAAAGGCAACCGTTATCCTAGTGTCTAACAGCATTCAGTCGTTTTTAATGTTAATTAGTTTTGCCTATTTTGAGCATTTATATAACAGAATTATATAGTACATATTATTTTGTGTCTGGCTTTTCTTCATTCACAGTAATAGCCTGAGATTAGTCTGTACAATTGGCATAGCGCTATTTTTTCGATTTTTATAGATGTACAGTAGTCTGTTGTGTGGAAATTACACAATTTATGTACCCATTTTATTTTTGGTGGTCATCCATTTTTTTCCCTACTTTTGAACCTTTATACATAATGCAACGTGTGGACATTTTTGTGTATATGCCTTGAAATGCAGACATGCACATTTCTGGTAGGTATATACCAGCCGTGGAACTGTTGGGTCAGAGTGGATGTGGGCATTCAGATTTGTAGATACCACCCCACAGTTTTCTAAAGTGGTGCGACAAATTTAAACCCCCACAATGATGTATGAGAGTCCCAGTTGTGCTACATTCTTGCCAATATATGGTGGTGTTAGTCCAATTCATCCTAATCATTCTGTATGTGTTCAATAGTATCTAACTGTGATTTTAATTTGCATTTTCCTAAATAGTTTTTAGTGTGTGTGTGTGTGTGTGTGTGTGTGTGTGTGTGTGTTTGTGTGTGTTTGGCCAATTTTGTATTTGATTATCTGGGGATTTTTTTTTTACTCATTTTTAGAAGTTCTTTATATATCCTGCATATATGTAATTTGTCAGTTAAATATGTTGAAAATATGTTCTTCTGCCCTGTGGCTTATTTTTCACTGCCTTAATAGTAACATTTAATAAAGAGAACACCTTATTTTAATAGATCTAACTTATCAATCTTTTCTTTTATAGTTAGGAATAATTGTTTCCTAGCTAAGAAATATTTCCCCACCCCCAAATCATAAAGTTCCATATGTTATTTGCTAAGAGCTTTATGCTTTAGCTTTCATATAAAAATAAAACTTTATAATAATAATAATTTATTATAATAAACATAATAATAATATCATCTACTTGGAATTGGTTTTTGTTCATGGTATGAGAGAAGGTTAAAATTTAGTTTTCTCAAAGGGATGTCCAAATGAACCAACATCATTTATTGAATGGACTATTTTTTTTGCACTGCTCTTAAAACATCCTTTTTTTATGAATAAAATGGCTTTGTATTTTGGTTTATTTTTGGACACCTTAATCTATGTCAATGGGCTATTTACTCATATTTCCACCCATATTTCCAATTGTTTTAATCACTATGGCTTAATAATAATTTTTACAATCTTTACTCCAAATCTTTTTTTAAAAAGATTTTATTTATTTATTTATTTGACAGAGAGAAAGAGAGAGAGAGAGCACAAGCAGGGGGAGTGTCAGGAAGAGGGAGAAGCAGACTCCCAACTGAGCAGGGAGCCCAAGGTGGGGCTTGATCCCAGGACCCTGGGATCATGACCTGAGCCAAAAGCAAATGCTTAACTGACTGAGCCACCCAGACACCCCTACTCCAAGCCTTAAAACTCTTCTACTTGAAGCTTATCTTGGCTATTGTTGTCTGTTTGCACTTGCATATAAATTTTAGAATCTTGCCAGTTTCTACAAACTAAAACTTCTGAAATCTTCATTGATATTATAATGAATTTATGGCTTGGTTTGGAGAAAATTGACATTTTGGTTTATGAATGTAATATGCCCTTCCTCATATTAAGGCTTTCTTTAATCTCACAAAAATGTTGTGTACTTTTTTGTGTAAAATTTTTGTATAACTTTTGTGAGATTATTAGGTATTCAATGGTTTTTGATGCTACTGCAAATAATAGCAATTTTCTTAGTTTCACTCTATAAGTGTTTATGGTCAATATATATAGAAATGCAATTGATTTTATTTACTGACTTTTTATCCAAAGACCATTTTATGTTTAGATATTAATCCTAATAAAGGATGATAATATAATAATAATATATTGTTATTATATTAATAATAAATAATTATAAATAATAATATATAATAATAATAAATAATAATTTAATAATAATAATAATAAAATAATAAAGTTTCTCCATAGATTCTTTGGGATTTTTACAAACATACAATTAAATCTGGAAAAGACATTTTTGTTTTTTCCTTTTGAGTTCTTTTATCATTTTTTCATGATACTTCGCACTGTCTACAATCTCAAGTACATATTTGAATAGAGGTAGTGATAGAAGGTATATTTACCCAGTTGGTTTCAGATGGAAATCTTAGCATAAATATTTTTTGTAGGTACCATTTATCTAAAGGAAAATTTTTTTCTATCCCTGGTTTACTAATAGTTTTTATGACAGCT
>NW_027397066.1:85512430-85593709 GCF_003265705.2 Callorhinus ursinus
ACTTGGTTATAATGTCTTTGTTTTCTACAGATCACTAGATTTGATTTACTTTTTTTCCTTTTATTTTAAGGACTTGAGATTGGTGTATCTTTTCCCATTCTTGTAAAAAATTACTGACCTTGTAAAACAAATTGGAAATTGCGCCCTCTTTGCTTTTCTCTGGAATAGTTCACATACAATTATGTTACTTCCTCTAAATCATTTGCAGAATTTACTATTGAACCAAACACAATCTGTAGCTTTTTTTTTGGAAGACAGCTCTTATTTGGAGAGTTGACTAATTTAATAGATATAGGATCATTGCTTTCATTTTTTCAATTCTTGTGTTTTGGTATATTTTCAGGGTTTCTTTAGTGAGGAGACTTTGTCAATTTCATCTAAATGTTCCATTTCTTTGGAATACGGTTCTTTTCAACTTGCTCTTACTATCATTTTAGTACCTACAGTTAGTGTCTTAGTGGTTTTCCCCTTTTTCCATTTCTGACAGGCTAATTTGTTCTCAGCCCCCTTCCCCAACGTTCTTGGTCAGGTTAACAAATTTATTATCAGTGTTTTGCTGGTATTTTCATAGAACCAATTTCGATGTTCTTCACCCTCTCTGTATTGTTTTTCTTCTACATTATTAATTTTCACTAATTGTCATTATTTCCTTCTTTCTACTACTTTTGTGGTTCATCTGCGGCTGTTTTCTGCTAGAAATAATTGATTTTAGAATTTGATGTTAGTCTTTTTCTTTTATAATAAAATCATTTTATTATTATAGCAAAATATATGCAATATATTTCCATTAAGTATGATTTTACCTACATCCTACTGGTTTTAATAAGTCTTATTTTCATGATCCATCAGCTCAAACTATTTTCTAATCTACATTTTGATTTCTTCTTTGATCTATGGGCAAGTTTGTTGTATAATTTTAAAAAACATCTGGTGATAATTCATTTTAACTTTGCTTTTGATTTTTGGATTAATTTTACTATAGAAAGAACACATTCTGTATGATTTCCATTCTTCGATATTTGTTATGACATATGCATTTGAAAACAATATATACGTAAGGTTGTAAGTGAATTAGAAAGACAGAGTAGATAAATAGATGATAGACAACAAATATTAATTAGGTTGTTTGTAATTGTGTGGCTCAGTTCTTCCTTTCTTACTAATTTACTGATAGAAATGTTTGTTCTATCAGTTAATGATAGAGGCAATAAATGAGTATAAAGCTCTTTTAATTTTATAAATTTGGGCTTTATACATGTTAAACTATACTATTGGTTGCATAAAATTTGTAACTATTATTTCCTCTTCAAGTTTTTCCTTTATTGTTATGAAATATCCCCTTTTATCTCAAATAATGCCTCTTACCTTAATATCTATTTTGTTTGATATTTGTGTAGCTCCACCAGCTTTCTTCTGATTAGAATTTGCATGATATGTCTTTTTTCCATCTTACTTTCCATTTTCCTGTATATTTATATTTATAAAATATTCAATATTTTATAAATTTTAATTTAGTGACATTTATATTTTATTTATATATTTATTTATAGCACTTTTAAGTGCCATAAGTTGTTTTCTCCCCGCTTCTCCTAAATCTAGTTTGATCATCTCTGTCGTTTTCTTTTAAGATTTTATTTATTTACGAGAGAGAGAAAGAGAGGGAGAGGGACAAGCAGACTCCCCACTGAGTGGGGAGCCTGACATGGGGCTCAATCCCATGACCCTGAAATCATGACCTGAGCCAAAATCAAGGGTCAGATGCTCAATCGACTGAGCCACCCAGGCACCTCATCTCTGTCTTTTAGGACAAGGGTTGGGAAACTTTTTCTGCACAAGGTCAGAGAGTAAATATTATTTTATTTTTATTTATTTTATTTTATTTATTTTTATTTTATTATTCTTAAGATTTTATTTATTTATTTGCAAGAGTGAGAAAGAAGGCACCTGAGCAGAGGGGAGGGGCAAAGGGAGGGGGAGAGAGTGAATCCCAAGCAGACTCCATGTTTAGCATGGAGCCCCGTGTGGGGCTCAAGCTCATGACCCCAAGATCATGACCCCAGCCAAAACCAAGAGGCAGATGCTCAACTGACTGAGCCACCCAGGCGCCCCAAGAGAATAAATATTTTAGACTGTGTGGGTCACATCTAGTGTGTATCACAATTCTTCAACCCTGCTATTACCATGCAAAAGCAGCCATAGATAATACATAAATGAATGAAAGTAGCTGTGTTCCAACAAAACTTTATCTATAAAAAAAAGGGGGCAGCAAGCCTATTTCTGTCTGTGGAGTGTAATTTTCCAGCCCTTCTTAAAAGTATTAATTAAGTTTGGGACGCCTGGGTGGCTAAGTTGGTTAAGCATCCAACTCTTGATTTCGACTCAGGTCATGATCTCAGGGTTGTGAGAATGAGCCCCATGGCAGCTCCATGCTAGGCATGGAGCCTGCTTAAGATTCCCTCTCTCCCTGTGCCTCTCCCCACTCCCTCTCTAACAAAAAAAAAAAAAAAGTATTAAGTTTATATTGTTTTATCTCATATGTTGGGGGTCAAATCTAACATCTTATTTGTTTTTTTTCTTTGTCCTACTTGTGATACATTTCTTTTTCTTTTTTTTTCTTTATTTCATTAACTAAGGATTTTTTCCCATCATTCAGTTTTTACATTATACACTCTTTTACTAGTCTTTAAATGATTTTGCTGGAAATTATAGCATGCATCCTTTAGATTTACTATGATCTTCTGTAAATTAGCCCTTTGTTACTTCCTAGATAATCTTAAAACTCCCTTTACCCCCCTCTTCCTTCTTGTGTTGTTTATTGTCATATATTAATTCTATATATTTTTCTCCATAAGACATAATTATTTTTTTATGCATCCATAATTTAGATTTAATCACATTTCTCATTCCATAGCTCTTTTCTACATTCTTTTATAAAATTCCAAGCTTCCATATTGGAAAAATTTCTTTTTGCCCCCAAAATTTCCTTTCATCCTGAGTGCATGTTGCTGGAAGGATGGAGAGGGGTAGTATCTGATATTGAAATTTTTCTTCTTTTTTTTGGTCATTAATCTAAAATCATGAGAGCTAAAATAAATAAATAAATAAATAAATAAATATCACGAGAACTACTTCTGTTAATTTCCCTTCTCTTTAGGATCATTATCTCTCAATTTCTGGCTACTGATGGCTTCAAAGAGATTTTGTATTTTAAATTGTGCTCAAATTTTATATATTCTCTCTATATGATATTATATATTATAGTATATATATTTTTTCCAGGAGTGTGATCTGCACCAAGCTAATGTGGCATAACCAAAAGAATCTTTTGTGTGTGTGTGTATGTCCATATAATCTCCTTTTTCACATTAAGCAAAGAGAGGGGAAAGGATATTCACAGCAACATATTCTGTTCTATATCCTAAAACCACTGAAATTGACAGAAAAGAACATATATTTTAGGTTATTTCTTGTTTGTTTTTTCATACCAGCAGGATCCTGGAATTCTATTTAGGTTTAGGTTTGTAGTTTTCATGTAAACTCTCCTGATCCTCTCCTATTGTAATCTTTTAGATTGATATGCATTAAAGTTCCCTTCCCACAGTCACGCCCATTCAAATGAGCAGGCACCTTGACCATATACCTTTTTATTTTTTTATTTTTATTTTTTTTAAAGATTTTATTTATTTATTTCAGAGAAAGAGAGATGAGAGATAGAGAGCACGAGAGGGAAGAAGGTCAGAGGGAGAAGCAGACTCCCCGCTGAGCAGGGAGCCCAATGTGGGACTTGATCCCAGGACTCCAGGATCATGACCTGAGCCGAAGGCAGTCGCTTAACCAACTGAGCCACCCAGGCACCCGACCATATACCTTTTTAATGGGTTACTGAATTGCTTATTTGGTCAGTCATAATTTCAAATGCCTGTAACTTCACTTTGAAAGACAGACCAAATTACTTCAACTACAGTTTATCAGAGTAAGTCCACATAATCTGCTAGGAAGCCTTTCAACTACAAGACATTAAGAAATAACTCCTTTTTGTATCTCATGCTTTCCGTAAAGTATCTTGATATTTTTTTATCTAATGGGACATTTTTTACAATGAAGATACTTCCTAGCTCTTATTTTACTCTTTAATTGCAAAATCTTATTGCCATGAAAATTTCCTTCATAGTAAAAAAAAAAAAAGAAATAATAAATTTCTTTGTAATTTTCATCTCATCATTTAATAGTTTTAAAGTTAACTATGATCAATTTTATCTGAAAAATTAAATAAAAATTTAAATAAATAAAAAGAAATGAAATAGAACATTGCATGAATGTTATTACCTTTCACACAAATATCTCAAAGTCCTTTACTTTTTTGTATATCATTTACATAGTAAATGTGTAAACAGAGGCACAAGCAAGGCAATTTAACTTGCTTAGGGCCAGGTAGGGCAGGCAATGTGATATGGTTAGTGCCCAGATCAATCAATTCATCTGTTAATCAATGTGTACTGTGCTCAGTGTTGGTTGGAACAGTGAATCTTAACCAGGAGAATGCATCAGATTCTCCTGTGATGGTTTAAAAAAAAGAAATGCATCTAAGGTCCTAACCCCTAAGGTACAGCAATTTGAAACCTGTGGATTATTAAGGAGCTCCACAAATGATTGGGATGCACAGTCTTTATTAAAGACATGCTTTAGCATTGAAGGATAAAGAATAAATGGGCATTGACTCAGGGAAGTTGAAAAAAATAAAAGAAACACTTAAAAATATATAAAATACCATGTAATTAAAAATTGAATTTTCTGCCACAGGTGAGTTAGAAAGACTTCATTAGGAAGATTAAAATTGATCTATACCTTCAAGATTTGCAGAGCTGTTAGAAATACATGGAAAGGAAAAAAAATATATAATATGAGCAAGAGCACAGAGGTAGAAATAATCACGGGGAGTCAGGGCAAAGAACAAGATAGTTACCTCAAAGTAGAAACAGTTTCTGTCTTGTTCACTGCTTTATATACAATAGTGTCACCTGTTGAACAAACATGTGAATAGATGAGTGAACCAATCAACCTATCAGTTAATAAGATTGGCAGATTCTTGGGGCACCCGGGTGGCTCAGTCGTTAAGCGTCTGCCTTTGGCTCAGGTCATGATCCCAGGGTCCTGGGACGGAGCCCCGCATCGGGCTCCCTGCTCTGCGGGGAGCCTGCTTCTCCCTCTCCCACTCCCCCTGCTTGGGTTCCCTCTCTCGGGGTGTCTCTCTCTGTCAAATAAATAAAACAAAAATCTTAAAAAAAAAAAGAGTGGCATTATTCTTGTGATAGAACAGTGGGAAATAGTCATGCACAATGGATGACCTTGAAAGCCAGCAAAGGAGTTAAAATAGAGACTGATAAATAAAAATAAATTATTTGAGCTAGATTCATTACAAGATTACCAAAACATGCACTAGAAGGATGCCACCCTTGAAAAGAAGCCAGCTGAAAATGTGCCACAAAGATGCAGATGTGTACTAATCAAGTCTTGCATTATTTCCATAAAATAAAAATAAAGCACACCTAGCAAATAAAGAGGGCATATGCAATACTAAAAAAAAATCCTTCAAAGCTGATGTCAACTATTATATGACACGGTCTGACTGTTCAGTTTAATACTGCGCGTTAGCTAACGCAATGATTTGTTGCCTTTACATTGTAAGTGTCCTCTGAGTCATTTTCATCCTTCTGTTTTCTCTATCCTCTCATACCTAGCTCCTCATTCTTGAACTTTTTCTTCTTAAATATATTTAGCTAAAACCATTAAGTACTAGAAAATTCGGGTTGCTGAAATTTTTATTATAATTGGCTATATTCTATTCGCATATTTAAAAACTCAATTTAGGCTTCAATATTTTAGAACTGATTTACCCAAAGTGAGGATAGAGGAATACAAATGAAACATCAAATTTTGCTTTAAAAAAAGACAAGAGATGATAATGTTCTTAGATATGCTTTTAGTGTATAATATATATAGTTAAGATAGTTCAGGTATGGGGCGCCTGGGTGGCACAGTGGGTCGAGGGTCTGCCTTCGGCTCAGGTTATGATCCCAGCGTCCTGGGATCGAGCCCAGTGTCAGGCTCCTTGCCCAGGGGAGAGCCTGCTTCTCCCTCTCCTCCCTGCTCATGCTCTGTCACTATCTCTGTCTCTCTCTCAAATAAATAAATAAGTTCTTTAATTTAAAAAAAGGTAGTTTAGGTAAATGCCAGAAATTTATGGTCAGTTATTTAAAACTATTTTTTAAGAAGTTTGAACAGTATTTTACAACTTTTGTCTTCAGATATCATATTTTATTGACTGTTACTTTCTTTACCAATCTCCTTTTAGTTTTTCATAAAAACTCTAACTTAGCAATGTGATTTATGTGTGCATTTTCAGAAATACAGGTTATTTCATAAGCTGAGAATATGTGAAATAATGACCATACAGTTAGGCAATATTTATAGTATACAGAGTCTGAAGCTAAAATACCATAATTAGCAGAATTTTAATTGCTGGGGTTGTAAAAGAAAGAGAAGAAATCTGTGCTACAGAATATCCTCAGCCCCACAATTACCTAAAGCACGACTGACGAAATTCTAAGAGGAGAAAACAACATACAAGTCCATCTCCATAGTTAATTAGATATTCAAAGGAGTCACATTCACTCTTTCAGGCCAATGGGGGAATGATGCAACTAATTCAAGGAATTACTGTCCATCCTAATGGACTAAATGGGCAGGGGGGAGGTTATATTTCCTCTGCTTTGTATTACCAGGAAGTTTTAGCTAGAGTGCAAATCTATTCAGAACAGAAAACTTGTATCATTATGGTTTAGGTAGGCTGGAGGCAACAAGAATTTTTTTTCTGAAGGCAAAAAAGTGATGTCAGATGCAAAATTATTGTTGGATTTAATGAGCTGAGATGACCTTAGGAAGGAGAAATTAACAGTTTCCGGGACCCAAAGAACATCTACCTCTAAAAAGCTGAACTATGTAAGTGTTCACTGAGTATGCTCCTCTCCATCACCACTCACCATTACGCTTGTTTTGACACCAGCCATGGATTAAACGATTGACCTTTGAAAACCCATGGTTATTTGAAAGCTGAGGTTTCTGTCTTATTAATGCCAATTTACCTAATCTTAGATGAGATAGGGGGAAAAACTGGCTTTGCATATAAAAGCTACATTAGCTAGAACATTTGCATGTTTATGTCTGAGTATAGGCATCTATCAAGGATTCAAACCAAAGTGGAACAAGAAGAGTATTTAAATCATGCATGGATCTTAGAGACAGAGAGAGACATCTACTGGTCCATTTATTACCAATCCCAAGCACCTCCCCCTCCAGTGTAATTAATGTAACGTTTTCTCTCTTTACAGCTGACAGCCAAGAGCATAATTAGAGTCTAATAAAACACGGAAAAGTCACAAATGCAAAGTGGAATAAACAGTAAACAGTGAGGGAGGCGAGGATTGGGGAATGTGATGGCTGGGTAATGCCTCAGATAAACTGTGTGCACATTGACACTGTCACGCTCTCGGCAGCCCCAAGTGTGCTGGTAGCCTGGTGCAGACAGACAGCTTGAATTAATCCCAAGAGGAGCGCATGACAGGCGAGTGAAGCAGACAATTAGAATGAAGGAGGAAATTGGAAATGGCAAAGGTGTGAACATATGTCAAATTACAACTAAATGATAAATTACAATTCTGTCATTGGAATAAGCGATAATTAAGAAAGATTTCAGCTCTCCCTCTTGAAAAAAAAAAAATAAGAGAGAATCACATTTTCCCCCCCAGTTTAGGTTTGTTGGCTGAATTGTTTCCATCCATCTCACACATGGGGCTGGATCTTCCTGACTTTGGGGCTGCATTATTTGTGTACATTAAGGATAATTCTTTTCTTTCCTCTTCCCCATTTTCCAGACTGGCAGAATGATAGTGTCAGAATGAACAGGAAGCTGATAGTATCTGATATAAAAACCTGCACTGAGGTTTAAAAAAAAAAATGAGGCTTGCTGCTGAATGTGCTGCCGTGCTCTAATTATTTTAAACAAGCACTGCACAGTCCAGCTGACAATTAGGAAAGTCTGCTTTATGGCTTGGGGGATTCGCATGAAACCTCATAATCACTGTATACACGTCCTTTTCGTTTAGACAGTAATGAATGTGGGTGGGGTTTCTTGGCAGTTTTCGGCCACTTAACCACAATTTAAAACAGCTGTGTAATTATCATGAGTTTTTTGAATCCAACGTCCAATTCCAATTTAGAGTTTGTAACACCTGTGGTTTGTTACCACCGCCAGGACCAAGGCAAGGGACTGACAGAAGCAAAAGTGCAGAGCTGGCGCAGGAAGCCCTGGAGATGGCTCATCGTCCCACGGGGCCTCTACGTGCCAAGACACGGCTGAGGAAGACATCGTCACAAAGGCAAATCTCGCATGTAAACATGAGGGGCCGTGTGCAAGGAGCTGATCTTCAGCAGAGTCAAGACAACGTAGACTAGTCTTCAACTCCTAAAAAAGCAGACATGTTGGAGAGTTATATCACCCTTACAAACTATAAAAATGGTGGGAGGGGGGCCGAGCATGCCCATGGAAAGGGTCATACAGGTCCTGTACCCAAGGGGACAGTCTTTGATTATTTAGCATATCTCAAAGCAGATGCAATTTCATTTGATGATCAGTTCCCTATTATTTAGTGAGTACTTACGCATTAATTTTAGAAATGCAACGACATTAATAGTATTAGTAGTAGTAGTAATTTACATGAGGATTTGGATTGAATTAAATTTTTTAACATGTAAGTGAAACATCCGCCACATGTTATTTATAAGATAACTCTGAATTTTCTGTGCATTAGTGATGTTTTTGAAAGTGCTTGTAACACGAAATAGTTATAGTTCTACACTCACAGAACAATGACTAAGTACAATTATCTAGTGTCTGAAAAGGAAGATTGAAATAATGAAAGCTCCTCTTAGAACAAATGCAAATATTTACATCATTTTTTTCTCACCCTCCTTCTAGGGCAAAAAAGGAGACAAATATCCAAAAAGCTAGATAAAATTCTCCAACAGAGAGGTCAGAGGGTCCAGTGATCTTCCGGAATAAATCAATCTCCAACTGCTGTGGCCAGATATTGTAGTTCAAGGCCTTGAGAGCTTAATTGGGGAAATATGTTAAAAGTTAAAGGGCCAGAGTCATGTTAATTACATGAGGTTTTTCTTGTAGAAAAGCTGCCCAACACAATCCCACCCTCCCTCTTTCTTAGACAGGGGTATGATCCCACACCACACTTCTGTAATTTGACAAGGTTTATTTTAAAAGCAATTTATTTGTAGTCATGTGTATGCTTCACAAGTAATAGAGCCTAATGTGTTCATTTATTATATTCTTAGTACAGTTTGGATTAAGAAGTCTCTGACACTGCATGCCAGAACTTCAGAAGGGTTTAAATATGGAACAAATTAAGGGCTGAGTTTCAATTCTTCCTTCTTTTGAAAAGTAAGGGGTGAGAAAAAAATGAATTATAATTGTTGCTTCAATTCTGTTTCCTTCTAGAAATAAGAGTTCTTTTATGGAAACATGAATATAGGAGAGTAGCCAGAAAAAATCTTGGACTTTTACTCTAACCAGAGAAAAATGTTCATAAAATATAATCGGGCAAAAATATCGTTAGATATTTATTATAAACAACCTAATAGATTAATTAATAATCTATATAATAAAAGTTGAATGGATAATGACATCAGTCCTCATATTTGGTATTTTGTAAATATAGAGACAAGCAAATATGAGTATTAGAAATCATTTTCCAGGGGTGCCTGGGTGGCTCAGCCATTAAGCGTCTGCCTTCGGCTCAGGTCATGATCCGTGGGTCCTGGGATCAAGCCCCATATCGGGCTCCCTGCTCTGCGGGAGGCCTGCTTCTCCCTCTCCTGCTCCCCCTGCTTGTGTTCCCTCCCTCACTGTGTCTCTCTCTCTCTGTCAAATAAATAAAATCTTTAAAAGAAAAAAAAAGAAATCATTTTCCAGCTATATAATGTTCCACATTTAACTTATATTTAAGATACATTTTTTACATTCTACTAAAGCTGAATAGCTTTGAAGTTAATAGTAGAGCACAAACTTCTTCCATGAAATAATGTGGTATATAAAGTTGGTTCCTGGATATTATGATTTTTTTAAATAACAGGTTAAATCCTCATATTTGCCACATCAGTTAACTTTCCAAAAAGAAGACTTTAATAACCATAAGAGGATATGGAAATTATTTGATTGGCAAAGGACATGTTGATTTAATATATACTTTGCATATGGAGAACACTTTTCAGAAGATTCTCAACCTATGGTACACATAAGCTTGGGGTGGGTGGGCACAGAAACCTGCATTTTGGACAAGCATCTCATGTAGCTTTCATGTGAACTTGGACTCTGACAGAAAGCTTCTATGTTGCTTAGGCCCAGGAAAGTTCTTAGCACCAGAGTGAATACTAGAACAAGATAGCTGGCAATAGAGACCGGTTTTCTGATCTCCTATCAACCTCCTTTATGAAATTATATTGAAATTATATTCTTGAACAAGTTACTAATATATAAATTAAAGTGACCAAATCATGTTCCTAATTTCTAAGTTCAATTCTATGCTTGAAATTAGGAAGATTTGACAATGATGATTATTGTACATTATTTTCCCTATAGGTTTCAATGTTAGGGCTTTAGCAATTTAGAAACACATATTAAGAGTCATAAGCACAGCGCTAATTTTAGTCTATATGGAATACTGAAGAGTAGTGAAATATGGAATTATGTAAGGAAATTTTACTAAGAATTAGGTCAAGAGTATCTATAGTTCATAATATATTCATTCAAATACACGGTTTTCCTGAAATATTAAACCCTTTTAATTTTTAAACTTTCCCTGTACAAATTTTGGTACAGTTGCATATTTAACAGTTATACATTCAGGTAATGATACTTTAGATATAAATGCACGCTGAACACATTCTGAGTGTCATGGTGAAAAATTATTCAGTGGCCAATAGTCAATGACATAAACATGGTAAAACATTCCACAAATCTAATCTCAGGATATCTGACTAGAGCCTTATTTAAAATTTAAAGAGTATAATACAAATAATACAAAATTATATAATACATAATATACATAATACATAATACAAAAAATATATAAGTATTAGTCTCTGTCCCTGGATTCTGCCACAGAGCTCCTAAAATTCTTATAATTTTCTAAGTGTTGAAAATATTAGGAGAATTTTTGTTCTAATATTTGTTCTTTGACCCTGGTTCCTGACACAGTTCCTAAATCCCTTAGAATTTCCTGGGTGATACCAGTATCTTTTGTTCTAATGTAGTGACTCTTGATGGGCTTCTGGATGGAGGCTAGTCACCAGAAATACCAAGCCATGAGTAGAAGCTTGGAATTTTTAGTCCCACCCCCCATTTTCCAGAGGGGGACAAAGGGCTGGAAATGGAGTTAATGATCTATCATGCCTATATGATAAGGCCTCCACTAAAAAAAAATCTCCAAGATATAGGGTTCAGAGAGTTCATGGACTGGTGAACGTGTGGAGATGCCAGGAGAGAGCCATGCCCAGAGAGGGCATGGAAGCTTTGTGCTCTTTCCCACACACCTTGCCCTAGGCATCTCTTCCATCTGGATGTTCAACTGTATCCTTTATCATATGCTTTTATAACAAAGTGATAAATAGTAAAAACTTTTTGCTGAGTTCTTTGAGCCACCGCAGCAAAGTAATCAAAGTCAAGAAAGGGGCTGTTGCAACCTCCAATCTATAACCAGTCAGTCAGAAGCACAGGTAATGACCCAAACCTGTGATTGATATCTGAAGTGGGGAGTGCAATCTTATGCACTGAGTCTTAACCTGTATAGTGTCAAATCCCACAGGTTAAGGGCTCAGTCCTAGGTAGATAGCATCTGAGTTGAGTTAAATTGTGGGACACCTAGCTGGTATTGCAGAATTACTTGATGTGGGAAAAACCCACACAGATCTGGTGTCAGAATTGTTGTGAATGTAGTAGTCATGTAAGAGTAAAGGAGAAACCCAGGAGATATACATGTTTTCTCAACAGACTACTTTGGGAAAATGTTAATGAATTTCCACTTTCAGTCTTGATGGATTAACTTGACTAGAGACAATAGAAAATCAAAGACAATGAAAGAGGAGCTTTATTAATTAATTAATTTATTTATTTTTAATTTTTTTAAATTTTTTATTGTTATGTTAATCACCATATATTACATAATTTGTTTTGGTGTACTGTTCCATGATTCATTGTTTGTTCATAACACCCAGTGCTCCATGCAGAATGTGCCCTCCTCAATACCCATCACCAGGCTAACCCATCCCCCCAGCCCCTCCCCTCTAGAACCCTCAGTTTGTTTTTCAGAGTCCATCATCTCTATTTATTATTTTTAAAGATTTTATTTATTTATTTGACAGAGAGAGAGAAAGAGAGTACAAGCAGGCAGAGGGAGAGGAAGGTAGAGGGAGAGGGAGAAGCAGGCTCCCTTCTGAGCACGGAGCTTAACATGGGGTTTGATCCCAGGACCTTGAGATCATGACCTGAGCTGTAGGCAGATGCTTAACCAACTGAGCCACCCAGGCACCCTGAAAGAAGAGCTTCAAAGTACTGAAATGAAAAATAATTTTGAGGCCATATTTTATATCCAGCAAAATATTCAAAAACTCAGGTCAGATTTTTCACAGAAACAAAAACTGAGAGCATCAGTGACTAGGAGAACTGCACTGTTAGAAATATAAAAGAAAGTATTTGGGGTGCCTGGGTGGCTCAGTTGGTTAAGCTTCTAACTCTTGGTTTCTGCTCAGGTCATAATCTTAGGGTCGTGGGATCAAGTCCTGCATCGGGTTCTACTCTCAGCAGGAGGGAGTCGGCTTGAGGATTCTCTCTCTCCCTCTGACCCTCCCCCACTCTCTCTTAAATAAATAAATAAATAAAATCTTTAATTAAAAAAATATATAGGGCACCTAGGTGGCTCAGTCAGTTAAGCGTCTGCCTTTGGCTCACGTCATGATCGGAGGGAGCTCCTTGCTCAGTGGGGAGCCTGCTTCTCCCTCTCCTCCCTGCTCTTGTTTTCTCTCTCTCACTATCTCTGTCTCTCTCTCTCAAATAAATAAATAAATCTTTTAAAAAAAGTAAAATGTATAACACTGCATTTTTTAAAACTAATAATCTTTTTTTTTTCTTTAGTAATCTCTACACCCAACTGGGGCTCGAACTCATGACCCTGAGATCAAGAGTCACAAGCCCTTCTGACTGAGCCAGCTAGGAACCCCATCTTGCATTTTGATAATAGTAAAATATACAGACATGTGATAGTCAAAGGATGAAGGAGAAATGAAATCATAATGCATATTGTTATATAGTATATAAAAATATAATAAAATTTTCTTACCATGAAGAATACTGTGATAAATTAGAGTTTTAATTTCTAGGGTAAAAGTAAAATGATAATGCAAAAATAAAAACAAAGGAGAAATTAAAAGAAAAACCTGGAAAGATTTTATTAACTAAAAAAGAAAACAGGAAGTGAAATGGACAACTAGAAATAGCAAGAAAATTGGGGTGCCTGGGCGGCTCAGTTATTAAGCGTCTGCCTTCAGCTCAGGTCATGATCCCAGGGTCCTGGGATCGAGCCGTGCATCGGGCTCCCTGCTCCGCGGGAAGCCTGCCTCTCCCTATCCCACTCCCCCTGCTTGTGTTCCCTCTCTAGCTGTCTCTCTCTTTCTGTCAAATAAATAAATAAAATCTTTAAAAAATAAAATAGCAAGAAAATAGACCTGAATCCAAACAGATGAACAATTATATTAAATATAAATGGATTAGAGTCTTCAATTCAAAGGCAAAGGTTGTCAGACCTAATTTGTTTGTTTGTTTGTTTTTTATAAGAAATGAAGCTTAAATACAAATACAAAGATAGATTGGAAGCAAAATAGTGGAAACATTACTATGAGGTTAATAAGCAAAAGAAAAACTAGGGTTGCTATATGAATACATGTAAAATATACTTTAAAACAGGAAGTTATTATCAAAGGGAGAGATCAAACATCTCATTAAAGAGCAGTCCATGAGAAAGAACATAACATTTCTAACTGTGTATGAAACCCAATAACATAGTTGGAGAATTTAACACCATTGTCTTTGTAATTGATAGAACAAGTTAAACATTATTAACAATATTGGAAATTTGGACAATACTACCAGCAACTTGACCTAATTGATATTACATTACATTACAACCAGTAACTGCAGAATACATATATTTTTAAGTGTGTATGGAATGTTCTAACTGGTAGACCCTGTGCTGGCTCACAAAACAAATATTAGCAAATTTCAAAACATTGAACTGCTTTTATTCAATTCCATTGAATAAAATAGTAAATATGTCCTTTATACAAAATAGAATTAAATCAGAAACAAGTAACAACAAGATATTTGGAAAAACTTCAATATTTGGAAATTAAATCACATATTAATAAATAAATGAATCAAAGAAGTAATCAAAAAAAAAAAAACATTCCCCCAAGATCAATAAAAAGGCCTGGATTTTTGTCTTGTCACTTCCAATTCAACATGAAGATCCTAACCAGGGCAAAAATGCAAGAAAAATAAATAAAAATCATAAATACTAGAAAAGAAAAAGTTAAACTTTTTTTTAAGATTTTATTTATTTATTTGACACAGAGAGAGAGAGAGACAGCAAGAGAGGGAATACAAGCAGGGGAGTGGGAGAGGGAGAACTCCCCGCCCAGCAGGGAGCCTGATGCGGGGCTCGATCCCAGGACTCTGGGATCATGACCTGAGCCGAAGGCAGACACTTAACAACTGAGCCACCCAGGCGCCCCTAAACATTTTTTATTCACACACAAGATGGTCATTGCAAGAAACAATGTACATTAGTTTTGTAGGAAATGCTAAGAAACACACAAAAATACTGCTAGAACTAATAAGTAAGTTTTGCAAGGTTGGAAATGCAAGATCAAGATTTCAAAATTGTATTTGGAGAATTAAATTTTAAATTTTGTGATTTCTTATAAAATCAAAAGATGGATATGTATAACCCCTCTACTGAAAATCCTGTGAGACCTAAACTAATGGAGAAATAAACCATTTTTATGAATTGGAAGACTTAATATTGTTTTTTTTTAACATAAGTTTTTTTTTATTTTTTTTTAAGATTTTATTTATTTATTTGACAGAGAGAGAGAGCGGGCGCACGCGTGAGAGCAGGAACACAGCAGGGGGAGTGGAGGAGGGAGAAACAGGCTTCCCGCTGAGCAGGGAGCCCGATGCGGGGCTCAATCCCAGGACTCTGGGATCATGACCTGAGCCGAAGGCAGACGCGCAACGACTGAGCCACCCAGGTGCCCCGAAGACTTAATATTGTTAAGATAACAATTTTCTCTAAGTAGATTTGTAGATTGAATGCAATCTCCATCAAAGTCCCAAAAAGTTTGTTAATGTGTGTGTGTAAACTGACAAGTTATTTCTAAGATTCACAAAGAAATACAAAGTTCCTGAAGTAGCCTGGAAAATCTTGAAAAGAAGAACAAAGTTGGAGTACACACACTGTCTAATTCCAAGTCTTATTATAGAGCTACAGTTATCAACCAACATGATACTGATGTGACAACATATAAACTAGATCAACTGAACGGAATATAGAGAGCAGAATTAGATTCACATATATAGAATTAGATTCACAAGGTCCCAAGGTAGTTCAACGAGAAAAGGAAAGTCTTTTCAACAAAGGGTGATGGAAAAGAAATAGATTAACATATTGAAAAGAATGAGTATCCACACCTACCTCATCCCACAGACAAAAATTAATTCAAGTTATCATAGGCCTGTATATAAATGCTGAAACTCATTGGAGAATATCTTTGTGATTTCTTAAATAGGACAAAAACTTCTTACTATCAATTGAAAAATTGATGAAATGGACTTCATCAAAAATTAAAACATGTGCTCATGGAAAAAAAAATCACTGTTACGAAAAATAAAATATTTGTAAAATATAAACCTGGCAAGAGATTTTTATCCAGAATATATAACAAACTTTTACAAACGAATAATAAAAAGGACAGACCATCCATTAAAAAATAGAAAACTGATTTTGAACTGACATTTCTAAACAGAAGAGATAAGAATGACTATTAGTACATGAAAAAGATGCTCAGCATCATCAGCTGTCCTTAGTTAAGGACAAAATAAGATATATTCCACACTCATTAGATCGACCAATATGAAAGTAGACTGACAAACTTAATTTTGGTGAGAATATAGTGCAACTGGAACTCTCAGTCATTGATTCTGGGAATGTGGAAACTGGTGGTTTCTTATATAGTTAAATACATACCTACTTCATTACCCAGAAATTCCATTCCTGAGTAATTACACAAAAGAAGTGAACTTATACTCGCAAAAAGATTTATAAGGTTTAGAACAGCTTCATTCATAGTATTAGGAAACTAAACAAACAAACAAAAAAACCAAAAATCCAAATGTCTATCATAGAGGAATTAAAAAACCAAAATGTGGTGTATTTATATGTTGGAATACCAATCAATAATTAAAAAGCACTACTGATATGTACAAAATCATTTATGTATTTCAAAAAGATTATGTTGCACAAAAGAAGTTCCCCTCCCTCAAAAAAATTGCATGCTATTTGATTCTAATTTTTAGAAGGCAAAAACAGGCAAAACATAGCTTTGATGTTAGAAAACAAAAGAGTAGTTACCTTTGAGATAGGGGTGCAAATTAAATGGAATGGGACATCAGTGAACTGGATATTATAAAAGTTTACCTTTATTAGAATGGTAGTCACAGAAGTTTGTAAAACCTCACTGAATCATACCCTTAAGATCTATGTATTTCACAGTGTATAAATTTTACCTCAAATTATAAATCAGGGCTTAAACAGGGCCATTGTTAATTAGAAAGTCTCTGTCACATATACGTAATAGATAATGAGTCTACTTCTTCCTGGAGTTTTAAATGTTCCCCTGAATGCAATCAGGCACTTTGGACAAAGCAATTAACTCTTTCTGGTTACTGAGTGCTGGTCAATAAATTGCTGTTGATTTGCTCTACTCTATCGTACGGATATAGTATTTTGCTTACTGGCCTGTTAACAAGACTGTGACTGTTATGAACATAGCAGTAAGACATCATTTTACATAGTAACAATCATAACACCTAAGAGTTGCAATAGAATCCTGTTTAAATGAATACAATTACAATATCAACTTTTTAAAAATAACAAACCACTTAAACACCCAAGCCATAACACAAAGTAGACATTTATGATTAATTGAATGAAATTAAATAGTATTATAATCAGAGAAATGAATATAAATATAAGAGAGAAAGGAGGAGGGAAGGAAAAGAGGCAGATAAATATTTACTATAAGTCCTAAAAGTTGTCAATGTTTGGTTTTAAAATACTTTTACTTTGGTTATCTCAGAATTGCAATAAATGAAGAAATGGTATTAGCTGGTTTGCAAAGAGCTCAGTTGTAGCATTAAATCTGACAATTATTTATAAATGCTGTTTTGCCTAACTGACTTAGCAATGGCTGTACGTGCAGCTACTTGACAGAGATTCAAGGACTATGTTCATACCGACTGACCGGAAACCAAACATTTTATAACCTCTACCTCAACCATGTTATTGTCACATAAATCAAAAAATATCCTTGCTACTCTCCTGTGAAAAACAACCTGATTAATTCTTGGATCCACTGCTAAACACAAATATTGAAAAGAATACTTGTTAAAGTGTAATAAGAATTTTTGAAAAGAGATAAAGATGTATCAAACACATTATGGTATAAAGATATAATAGTATTTTTCAAGAAAGAGTTAAAGTCTTAAAAATATGCGTATTTAAAACAATTTACAGATCGGTATTTTTTGTTATTACCAAACAAAACTTAAACTATATCTACAAATGTAAGCTGGTATAGCCACTCTGGAAAACAGTATGGAAGTTCCTTAAGAAGTTAAAGATAGAGCTACCCTATAACCCAGCAATTGCCCTACTGGGTCTTTACCCCAAAGATACAAATGTGTGATCCGAAGGGGTACTTGCACCCCAATGTTTATAGCAGCAATGTCCACAATAGCCAAACTATGGAAAGAACCCAGATGTCCATCGACAGAAGAATGGATGAAGAAGATGTGGTATATATATATGTGTGTGTTCATCTGTTCACACACAATGGAATATTACAATGGAATACACACACACACACACACACACACACACACACACACACACAATGGAATATTACTCAGCCATCAGAAAGGATGAAATCTTACCATTTACATTGACATGGATGGAACTAGAGGGCATTATGCTGAGCAAAATTAGTCAATCAGAGAAAGACAATTATATGGTTTCACTCATATGTGGAATATAAGAAACAGTGCAGAGGATCATAAGGGAAGGGAAGGAAAACAGAATGGGAAGAAATCAGAGAGGGAGACAAACCATGAAAGACTTAAGTATAGGAAACAGAGTTGCTGGAGGGGAGGGGGGATGGGGTAACAGGGTGATGGGCATTAAGGAAGGCACGTGATATGATGAGCACTGGGTGTTATATGCACTGATGATTAACTGAACTCTACATTTAAAACTAATGATGTACTATATGTTGGCTAATTGAATTTAAATTTTAAAAAAGTAAAATAAACAAAAATAAAATAAATTATATCTACAGAGAGGAAATAAGCAATAGAGTTCAACAAGACAGTAACTTTTTTTTATTTTAAAGAGATCTGGATTAAAATATAGCAATTTTAATATTTCTTTGAGCTATTTAAAATAGAAATATACCTACACAAAATACACCTTTCCATATCTTTCACCTTAATTAATTGACTTTTTTTAAGGTAAGTTTTAGGTTGCAGAAAAATTAAGCAGAAAGTACACAGATTTTGATAGAACCTCTCACCCACCCTCCTGCACAGTTTCCCTGTTATTCCCTGTTATTAACATCTTTCATTAGAGTGGTACATTTCTTACTGTTGATGAACCAATATCGTAAATTATTATTGACTAAAGTCCATAGTTGACATTAAAGTTCACTTTTTGAGTTATATAGTTCTATTGATTTTGACAAATGCATAATATCATATGCCCACCATTACAGTATCACACAGAATAGTTTCACTGCCCTAAAAATTTCCTGTGCTCTACCTATCTCTGCCCCTTTTAGTCTTCTACTCTAAGCCCTGGCAACCACTAACCTTTTCACTATTTCTATAGTTTTTCTTTTTCTGGAATATTATATATTTGGAATCATACTATATGTAGCTTTTTCAGACCTGCTTATTTTCATTTAGCAATATCCATTTAAAGTTCCCCCATGTCTTTTTGTAGCTTAGGAGCTCATTTTTTTTTTTTAATTTTTATTTAAGTTCTAGTTAGTTAACATACAGCGCCATATTGGTTTCAGGAGTGGAATTCAGCGTTTCATCACTTACACACAACACCCAGTGCTCATCACAACAATTGCCCTCTTTAAAACGCATTCACCCATTTAGCCCATCCCCCACCCACCTCCCCCTATCACTCCTCAGTTTGTTCTCTATTGTTAAGAGTCTCTTATGGTTTGTTTTGCTCTTTCTTTTTCCCCCCTCTTATATGTTCATCTGTTTTGTTTTTTAAATTCCACATATGAGTGAAATCATACAGTGTTTTTCTTTCTCTGATTTATTTCACTTCATAATACATTCTAAATCCATACACTCTGTTGCAAATGGTGATTTCATTCTTTTTGATGGCTGAATCGTATTCCAAATATACATACATATATATATATATATATATATATATATACAATTTGGAATCATACAGTATGTACCTTTTTTGGACTGGTACATACTGTACGATTTGGAATCATATAGTATGTACCTTTTTTGGACTGGCTTCTTTCATTTAGCAATATGCATTCAAAGTTCTTCCATGTCTTTTTGTAGCTTAATAGCTCATTTCTTTATTTTCTTAATTTTTAAAACATTTTAAATTTAATATATATATGTGTGTGTGTGTGTGTGTGTACCAAATCTTTATCCATTCATCAGTCAATGGACATTTGGACTCTTTCCATAGTTTGGTTATTGTTGATAATGCTGCTATAAACATCGGGGTGCATGTACCCCTTCAAATCTGTATTTTTGTATCCTTTGGATAAATACCTAGTAGTGAAATTCCTAGATCATGGGATAGTTCTATTTTTAACATTTTGAGGAAACTGCAAACTGTTTTCCAGAGAGGCTGTGCCAGTTTGCATTCCCACCAACAGTGCAAGAGGCCTCCCCCTTCTCTGCAAACTCGCCAACACCTGTTTTTCTTATGTTGTTAATTTTAGCCATTCTGACAGGTGTGAGGCAGTATCTCATCATGGTTTTGATTTGCATTTCTCTGATGATGAGTGATATTGTGTATGTTTTCATGTGTCTGTTGGCAGTTCATTTCTTTCTATCACTCAACAATATTCAATTTCATAGATATCCTATAGTTCATCCACTCACCTATTTAAGGACATATTCTAATATTTTGGTAATTAGAAATAAAGCTATTCTAAACATTCATGTTTAAGTTTTTGTGTAGACATACATTGTCAACTTAATTGGGTGAATACCAAGAAGTATGATTGCTGAGTCATATAGTAAGGCCATCTTCAACTTTGTAAAAGGCAGCCAGTCTTTCAAAATGGTTACACCATTTGGCAATCTTACCAACAATGAATGAGAGTTCCTTTTGCTCCACATTCTAGGTAGCATTTGGTGTTGTTGATGTTTTGGATTTTAGCCAACTTGATATGTATGTATGGTATTGGTATCTCATTGATGTTTTATTTTGTATCTCCCTAATGACATAGGATGTTGAGCACCTTGTCATATGTTTGTCCTATGTATATCTTCTTTGATGAGATGTCTGTTCAGAATTTTGCCCATTTATTAATTCAGTTGATCGATTTCTTATTGTTGATTTTTAAATGTTCCTTACATATTTTATACAGCAGTTATTTATCAGATAAGTGTTTTTAATATTCTCCCAATGTGTAGATTGTCTCGATTTTCTTACTAGTAGGATGGAATAACTACTGCCAAACTTTTTGTATGTTGGACCAGAAACCAGAAGTCTCTACATATCATTTACTCTTTTTCAGCTTTACTGGGGTATAATTGACAAATAAAATTATAAGATATATAAAGTATGCAAATGATGATTCAATATACATACATATTGTGAAAGGATTTCCCCAATAGAATTAGCAAACATATCCATCACCTCACATGTTTCCCTTTGAGTGTGAGAGAGCACTTAAGTTCTACTCTCTTAGAAAATGTCAATTACACAATACGGTGTTATTGACTATACTATTGTCAGTGCAAAATGAACAAACCTTTTAAAACTTTAAAGAGAAAGGAAAAAAGTTTGATTTGAGCCAGGTTAGGACAGCTGTTTGGAATACATAATCTTCACAAAGAAGAGAGTGCTCCAGGGAAGGAACGTTTAGTGCAAGGCAAATATGATTTATACATAAAGAGTTACAAGTCATCATGACAAAGGACATTCCAGAAAGTCACAGACTTTATTGTATGATATTAGTATGTGCAAGGCTGTACAACTTAAGCTTATGGAAACCAGGGAGTTTCTTTTTCATTTTTCTCATCTTTATGTTTGCAATGCTCCTTTTTGGTTATTTATTTATTTTTTTAACAAAGCAGACATACAATGTCCAGAGCAGAAATAGAGCCCGTACTCAGAGGTTTTGTGGAGTCATTTTGACCTTGGTAAATATTGAAGTATAGTTTCTCTTGGAGCCCAGGAGCAGGGCCCACAAACATTAAAAGTTGGAAATTTCCTTTATTACCATACATGTTATATGTTATATCTTCAGAGGTTATACTCATTTTAAAACTGAAAGCTTGTATCCTCTTACCAACCTCTCCCTATTTCTCCCACTCCCAGCTCCTGGTAACCAGCATTCTACTTTCTGTTTTTATGAGTCTGACTTCCTTCATTAATATTTTAGATTCCACATATAAATGACACTATGAAATAGCTGTCTGTGTCTGGCTTATTTCACATACCTTATTGCCCTCCAGATTCATCCATGTGTTTACATAATGGCAGATTTTCCTTCATTTTTATGGTTGAATAATATCCCATGGCATATATAAAGACAGTATATATATAAGACACATTTTATTCATCCATCCATCCATCCACCTATCCACTGATGGACACTTAGGGTATTTCCATTCCATGGCTATTGTGAATAATGCTGCTACAAACTTGAGAGTACTGATATCTCCTCAAAATAATGATTTCCTTTTCTTTGAATATGTACTCAGAAGTGGGATTGCTGGATCATATAGTAGTTGTATTTTTAATCTCTTTAAAAACCTCCCTATTTTTTCCATAGTAGCTGTACAAGTTTACATTCTCACCAACAGTGCACAAGTGTTCCCTTTTCTCCAGGTCCTCACCAGCACTTGTTATTTCTTGTGTGTGTGTATGTGTGTGTGTGTTTTTAATAATAACAATGCTAACAAGAATAAGGTGATATCTCATTATGGTTTTGATTTGTATCTTTTTAATAATTAGTGATATTGAAAATCTTTTCATGCACTTGTTGGCCATTTGTATGTCTTTAGGAAAATCTTTTGTCCATTTTTAAATTAGATTATTAATTTTTTTGCTGTTGAGTTGAATGGGTTTCTTGTATGCTTGGTACTAACTCCTTATTGGATATGTGGTTTGCAAATATTTTTTCCATTCCATAGGTTGCCCTTCCCACATATCTTTTTTGATGTACTTTTTCAACTTTAAACTTTTAGAACCATCTAATTGTATTTTTTAAAGTTTTTATTTAAATTCTAGGTAGTTAGTATACAGTGTAATATTACTTTCAGGTATACAATATAGTGATTCAACAATTCAGCACAACACCCAGTGCTCATCACAACAAAATGCAGTCATTAATCCCCATGACCTATTTAACCCATTCCACCACCCACCTCCACCCTGTAACCATCAGTTTGTTCTCTATTGTTAAGAGTCTGGGTTTTGTTTGTTTGTTTGTTTTGCTTCTCTTTTTCCCTCTTTGCTCATTTGTTTTGTTTCTTAAATTCCACATATGAGTTGAATCATATGGTATTTGTCTTTCTCTATTTCCCTTAGCATTATACTCTTTAGCTTCATGCATGTTGTTGCAAATTGCAAGATTTCATTCTTTGTGATGGCTGAGTAATACTCCAGTGTGTGTGTGTGTGTGTGTGTGTGTGTGTGTGTGTGTGTGTGTGTGTATTTATATATATATATACATACACCACATCTTCTTCATCCATTTATCAGTCAATGGACTCTTGAGCTGTTTCATAATTTGGTTATTATAGATAATGCTGCTGTAAATCAGAGTGTATGTATCCTTTCAAATTGTATTTTTTATTCTTTGTGTAAATACTTAATATTGCAATTGCTGGATTGTAGGGTAGTTCTATTTCTAACTTTTGGAAAAACCTCCATATGTTTTCCAGAGTGGCTGCCCCAATTTGTATTCCCACCAATAGTGCAAGAGGGTTCCTTTTTCTCCAGGTCCTCACCAACACCTGTTATTTCTTTGTGGTTGATTTTAGCCATCCGGACTGGTATGAGATGATATCTCATTGTAGTTTTGTTTTGTATTTCCCTGATGATGAGTGATGTTGAGCATCTTTTCATGTGTCTGTCACCACATGGATGTCTTCTTGAAAAAATGTTCGTGTCTTCTGCCCATTTTTTAATGGGATTATTCATTTTCTAGATGTGGGGTTTTATAAGTTCTTTTTTTTTAAAGATTTTATTTATTTACTTATTTATTTGAGAGAGAGAATGACAGAGAGAGAGCATGAGAGGGGGGAGGGTCAGAGGGAGAAGCAGACTCCCCACTGAGCAGGGACCCCAAAATGGGACTCGATCCCGGGACTCCAGGATCATGACCTGAGCCGAAGGCAGTCGCTTAACCAACTGAGCCACCCAGGTGCCCTATAAGTTCTTTATATATGTTGGATACCAACCCTTTACTGGATAAGTCATTTGCAAATATCTTCTCCCATTCCACAGGTTGCCTTTTAGTTTTATTGCCTATTTCCTTCACTGTGTGGAAGATTTTTATTTTGATGAAGTCCCAATAGCTTATTTTTGCTTTTGTTTCCCTTGCCTCAGGAGACATATTTAGAAGGAAGTTGGTATGGCTGATATCAAAGAAGTTACTCCCTGTGTTCTCCTCTAGGATTTCTATGGTTTCAGGTCTCACATTTAGATCTTTCATCTATTTTGAATTTATTTTTGTGTTTGGTGTAAGGCAGTGGTTGTTTCATTCTTTTGCATGTTGCTGTCCAGTTTTCCCAACAGAATTTGTTGAAGAGACTGTCTTTTTCTGATTTAATATTCTTCCCTGCTTTGTTGAAGATTAGTTGACCATATATTTCTGGTTTTATTTCTGGGTTTTCTATTCTGGTCTATTGATCTACTTGTCAATTTTTGTGCCAGTACCATACTGTTTTGATCAGTACAGCTTTGTAATATAACTTGAAGTCCAGAATTATGATCCTTCCATCTTTGCTTTCTTTTTCAAGGTTGCTTTGGCTATTTGGGGTCTTTTGTAGTTCCATACAAATTTTAGGATTGTTTGTTCTAGCTCTCTGAAAAATGCTGGGTTTTTTTTTTTAAGAAATAAATCTTTTTTTTAAAAAGAATTTATTTACTTACTTAATTGACACACACAGAGAGAGAGAGAGACAGCGAGAGAGGGAACACAAGCAGGGGGAGTGGGAGAGGAAGAAGCAGGCTTCCTACCGAGCAGGGAGCCTGATGCGGGGCTCGAGCCCACAACCCTGGGATCATGACCTGAGCCGAAGGCAGTTCCTTAACCAACTGAGCCACCCAGGCGCCCCACTGGTGGTATTTTGATAGGAGTTACATTACATATGTAGATTGTTTTGAGTATTATACACATTTAACAATGTCTTTCCATTTCTTTTTTTTAATTTTTTATTGTTATGTTAATCACCATACATTACATCATTAGTTCTTGATGTAGTGTTCCATGATTCATTGTTTGTGCATAACACCCAGTGCTCCATGCAGAACGTGCCCTCCTTAATACCCATCACCAGGCTAGCCCATCCCCCCACCTCCTCCCCTCTAGAACCCTCAGTTTGTTTTTGAGAGTCCATCGTCTCTCATGGTTCGTCTCCCCCTCCGACTTACTCCCCTTCATTCTTCCCCTCCTACTATCTTCTTCTTTTTCTTTTTTCTTAACATATCTTGCATTATTTGTTTCAGAAGTACAGATCTGTGATTCAACAGTCTTGCACAATTCACAGCGCTCACCATAGCACATTCCCTACCAAATGTCTATCACCCAGCCACCCCATCCCTCCCACCCCCCACCACTCAGCAACACTCAGTTTGTTTCCTGAGATTAAGAATTCCTCATATCAGTGAGGTCATATGACACATGCCTTTCTCTGATTGACTTATTTCACTCAGCATAACACCCTCCAGTTCCATCCACATCATTGCAAATGGCAAGATCTCATTCTTTTTGATGGCTGCATAATATTCCATTGTGTATATATACCACATCTTCTTTATCCATTCATCTGTCGATGGACATCTGGGCTCTTTCCACAGTTTGGCTATTGTGGACATTGCTGCTATAAACATTGGGGTGCACGTACCCCTTCGGATCCCTACATTTGTATCTTTGTGGTAAATAATTGCACCCAAAACCATAAGATACCTAGGAATAAATTTAACCAAAGAGGCAAAGGATCTGTACTCAGAAAACTATAAAATACTCATGAAAGAAATTGAAGAAGACACAAAGAATTGGAAAAACGTTCCATGCTCATGGATTGGAAGAACAAACATTGTGAAGATGCCAGTGCTACCTAGAGCAATCTACACATTCAATGCAATCCCCATCAAAATACCATCCACTTTTTTCAAAGAAATGGAACAAATAATCCTAAAATTTGTATGGAACCAGAAGAGACCCCGAATAGCCAGAGGAATCTTGAAAAAGAAAAACAAAGCTGGCGGCATCACAATTCCGGACTTCCAGCTCTATTACAAAGCTGTCATCATCAAGACAGTATGGTACTGGCACAAAAGCAGACACATAGATCAGTGGAAGAGAATAGAGAGCCCAGAAATGGACCCTCAACTCTATGGTCAACTCATCTTTGACAAAGCAGGAAAGAATGTCCAATGGAAAAAAGACAGTCTCTTCAACAAATGCTGTTGGGAAAATTGGACAGCCATGTGCAGAAGAATGAAACTGGACCATTTCCTTACACCACACACAAAAATAGACTCCAAATGGTTGAAAGACCTAAATGGAGACAGGAGTCCATCAAAATCCTAAAGGAGAACACAGGCAGCAACCTCTTCGACCTCAGCCGCAGCAACTTCTTCCTAGAAACATCGCCAAAGGCAAGGGAAGCCAGGGCAAAAATGAACTATTGGGATTTCATCAAGATAAAAAGCTTTTGCACAGCAAAAGAAACAGTCCACAAAACCAAAAGACAACCGACAGAATGGGAGGAAATATTTGCAAATGACATAACAGATAAAGGGCTAGTATCCAAAATCTATAAAGAACTTATCAAACTCAACACCCAAAGAACAAATAATCCAATCAAGAAATGGGCAGAAGACATGAACAGACATCTTTCCAAAGAAGACATCCAAATGGCCAACAGATACATGAAAAAGTGCTCAACATCGCTCGGCATCAGGGAAATCCAAATCAAAACCTCAATGTGATACCACCTCACACCCATCAGAATGGCTAAAATTAACAAATCAGGAAACGACAGATGTTGGCGGGGATGCAGAGAAAGGGGAACCCTCCTACACTGTTGGTGGGAATGCAAGCTGGTGCAACTACTCTGGAAAACAGTATGGAGGTTCCTCAAACAGTTGAAAATAGAGCTACCATACGATCCAGCAATTGTCTTTCCATTTCTTTGTGTCATCTTCAATTTCTTTCATCAATATTTTATGATTTTCAGAGTACCAGTCTTTTACCTCTTTGGTTAGGTTTATTCCTAGGTATCTCATGATTTTTGTGCAATTGCAAGGGGGATTGATTCCTTAATTTGCCTTTCTGCTGCTTCATTATTGGTGTATGGAAGTGCAACAGATTTCTGTATATTGGTTTTGTCTCCTGCAACTTCACTGAATTTGTGTAACCTTTCCAGCAGTTTTTTGGTAGAGTCTTTCAGGTTTCCTATATGGAGTATCAGGTCATCTCCAAATAGTGAAATGTTACTTCTTCCTTGTTGATTTGAATGCTTTTATATCTTTTTTTGTCTGATTACTGAGACTAGGACTTCCAGTACTATGTTAAATAACAATGGTGAGAGTGGACAGCCCCATCTTGTTCCTGACCATAGAAGAAAAGCTCTCAGTTTTTCCCCATTGAGGATGATATTAGCTGTAAGCTTGTCATATATGGCCTTTGTTATGTTGAGGTATGTTCCCTCTAAACCTCCTTTGTTGAGGGTTTTTATCATGAATGTATGTGGTGTTTTGTCAAATGCTTTCTCTTCGTCTATTGAAAGGATCATATGGTTCTTATACTTTCTTTTATTAATGTGGTATATCACGTTGATTGATTTGTGACTATTGAACCACACTTGCAACACAGGAACAAATTCCACTTTATCATGGTGAGTGATTTTTTTAAATGTATTGCTGGGTTTGGTTTGCTAATATTTTTTTAAAGATTTTTATTTATTTATTTATTTGACACACAGAGAGAAAGAAAGCATGAGTGGGGGAGGGGCAGAGGGAGAGGCAGGCTCCCCGCTGAGCAGTGGGACTCCATCCCAGGGCCCTGGAATCATGACCTGAGCCGAAGGCAGATGCTTAACCAACTGAGCCACCCAGGCACCCCAGGTTTGCTAATATTTTATTCAGAATTTTGCATCTGTGTTCCACAGGGATATTGGCCTTTTTTAGTAGTCTTTATCCAGTTTTGGAATCAGAGTAACACTGGCCTCATAGAATGGATGAATTTGAAAGTTTTTCTTTCCCTTCTAGTTTTATAATAGTTTGAGAAGAATAGGTATTAATTCTTCTTTAAATGTTTGGTAGAAAAATGGCAATAAATATATATCTATCAATAATTACTTTGAATGTAAATGGACTAAATGCTCCAATCAAAAGGCATAGGGTGTCAGAATGGATAAATAAAACAAGAGCCATCTATATGCTGCTTACAAGAGACTTATTTTAGATCTAAAGTCACCTGCAGATTGAAAGTGAGGGGATGGAGAAACATTTATCATGCAAATAGATGTCAAAAGAAAGCTGAAGTAGCAGAACTTCTATGGGACAAACGGGACTTTAAAACAAAGACTGTGAAAAGAGACAAAGAAGGGCATTATATAATCATAAAGGAGACAATCCAATGAGAAGATATTCCAATTATCCAACTCCCAACATGGGAGTGCCCCAAATACATAAAACAATTAATAGCAAACATAAAGGAACTGATTGATAATAACATAATAATAGTAGACTTTAACACCCCACTTATATCAATGGACAGATCATCTAAGCAGAAAAATCAACAAGGAAACAATGGCTTTGAATAACACACTGGACCAGATGGACTTAACAGATATATTTAGAACATTTCATCCTAAAACAGCAGAATACACATTCTTTTCAAGTGCACATGGAACATTCTCTAGAATAGAGCACATATTAGGTCACAAAACAGACCTGAACAAATAGAAAAAGATTAAAATCATACCAAGCACCTTTTCTGCTCACAACACTAGGAAACTAGAAGTCAACCACAAGAAAAAATTTGGAAAGCTCACAAATACATAGAGGTTAAACAACATGTTAGTAAACTATGAATGGGTCACCCAGGAAATTAAAGGAAAACTTTTAAAAATACATGGAAACAAATGATAATGAAAACACGATGGTCTAAAACCTCTGGGACGCAGCAAAAGTGGTCCTAAGAAGGAAGTATATAGCAATACAGGCCTATCTCAAGAAGCAAGAAAAATCTCAAATAAGCAGCCTAACCTTACACCTAAAGAGCTAGAAGAAGAACAACAAATGAAGCCTAAAGCCAGCAGAGGGAAGGTAATAATAAGAGATTAGAGCAAAAATAAATGATATAAACTTTAAAAAAAATTGAGCAGATCAATGAAACCAGGAACTGATTCTTTGAAAAAATTTAATAAAATTGATAAACTTTAGCCAGACTTATCACAAAAAAAGAGAAAGGACCCAAATAAATAAAAAATCACAAATGAGAGAGGAGAAATAACACCCAACACCACAGAAATGTAAACAATTATAAGAGAATATTTTGGAAAACTATATGCCAACAAATTGGACAACCCGGAAGAGATGGACAAATTCCTAGAAATAAATAAACTACCAAAACTGAAACAGGAAGAAATAGAAAATTGAACAGACTGATAACCAGCAAAGAAATTGTAATCAAAAATCAGTAATCAAAAATCTCCCAACAAACCGAAGTCCAGGGCCAGATAGCTTCACAGGAGAATACTACCAGCTAATTATATTAAATATATTTACAAGAGTGATTTGTAAATTATTGGAGTCATTTGAGGGCTTGAAGTTACCTAATATTGATTAGACAGCAAGAGGAAAAAACACAAGAACTCTGAAAAATCAGAAATCATGAAAGAAATATATAGAATTTTTTTAAAAGATTTTATTTATTTGACAGGGAGAGACACAGTGAGGGAGGGAACACAAGCAGGGAGAGTGGGAGAGGGAGAAGCCGGCCTCCTGCGGAGCAGGTAGCCCGATGTGGGGCTCGATGTGGGGCTCGATGTGGGGCTCGATGTGGGGCTCGATCCCAGGACCCCAGCATCATGACCTGAGCCGAAGGCAGATGCTTAACGACTGAGCCACTCAGGCGCCCCATGAAAGAAATACATAAAGGAGCAAGTGGAGATCCACAATCAGGAGACAATACGGAAAGATTTGAAGGAAAAATGTAAGCCACAGGTGTAAAGTTAGAGGAATAAATTACTGGTGAAAAAAGAGAACATCTATGTTTGTGGTGTATTTAAGGACTATTAATTCAGAAAAAAGTAGTGGCACCTATAGTTTTCCTACAATATGTCTCTCTTACTTGTTCTTTTTGTCAAAGACAGCTGACCCAACAGTTTTAGAGACATAAATTACTAACTGGAAAAACTCCTGAATCAAAAATGACCTTGACAATTCTACCAAACAGCAAGTTCAGTTGGACATGTTCTAATGTTTAAGAGCTTTGGCTCTGGATTCTGGATGTGAAACTCAGTTCTCACACTATATTAGTTGGGATACTTATTGGATCGCTAAGAGAGTAAGAAAGAGGGGGAACTCTGAATACAAAAGCATAAGCAGGCAGTTTAGACAGCTTAGTTCTCTTTCATGTGAAAGTCTGGGCAAGCCGTCCCGGTCTAGCATTGCAGGCTGATACTGTTGGGCTTTCAGCCTCCCTGCGTCATGTTGCTTTGTCACACTGAGTGCAGAGCTTTCAAACATGTGGCAAGTAAGTTCCAGTCCCTTTATAGATAAGACCCAGAAGTTGCAAACAACATAGTTTGACTCAAAACTATTAACAAAAATGTATTATCATGGCATCACTAACTGCAAGAGAGGATGGGAAATGTGGTACCTTGCTGGCATTTAAAACCCTGTAGCTAATTCAAACTTAGCTTTTTTATTACCAAACGGAGAAGGGAAGACAGAATAATGGGGAGCAAACTCGCAGTCTCCAAAACACCACTTAACTTATTGTATGACAATAAGAGGGGGAGTATAACATTTAACCCCTTGACTCAGTTCCCTCATCTGTAGAATAGGAATTCTGATCAAACACACACCACAGAGTTTTTTTTTTTTTTAAAGATTTTATTTATTTATTTGAGAGAGAGAGAGAATGAGAGAGAGAGAGTACAAGAGGGAAGAGGGTCAGAGGGAGAAGCAGACTCCCTGCTGAGCAGGGAGCCCGATGCGGGACTCGATCCCGGGACTCCAGGATCATGACCTGAGCCGAAGGCAGTCGCTTAACCAACTGAGCCACCCAGGCGCCCACACCACAGAGTTTTACTAAACACTGAGGAGGTGTCTGGCAATGGGTTGGGTGCCAGAGGATGTTGGTTATTAATATTCATTTGTAGGCTTCATTCGAACAGTTAATAGAAGCCTCAGTGGACATTTCCCTCCATCCTCCACTACTAATATAAGGACAAATGTTTTCCCAGGTGACATTTCCCATTGACATCACTGTTTCTGCTGATTTTTATTGGCTAAAATACTTTCATTCATACTTTTAAAAATGAATCTGTAGGTTCTTCTTTTTTTACCTATGATTTAAGGATAATAGCACTTAGATCCAGCCTCTCTCAGATTCTTACATGTTCCTAGAAAAATATTTGTGTAGACCCACCAAATAATCCCTATGCCAAGAATTTACACTAATGTAACTCGACACTAAAAAAAAAAAAAAAAAAAATTAACATGACCAAACTATGGAAGCTGAAGCTATTATATTTATATATTTTAAAATTTTTAATTCAGCATTGAGATCAGTTAAATCACAATTTCCAACAAGCATATTTAGCCCATAGAAATAAGTTTTCTTTCTTTGGGAAATTATAATCATGTTTAATTACCATTCATTTTATTATCTCATTTAAGATTTGCATAGGACACTAAAAATATGCCAAGTATTTCAAATACAATTTTTACTTGAGTGATGACTATTAAAATTATCCCAATACAAGCCTCAAATCACAACAATGTCATGTCTTCAGTGACAACGATTCACTTACAAATATTCCCTGCGCTCTGACAGAATTCATTACTCTAACCAATAATAACTGGTCCATATTCGATTGCATCACTGTACAGAATATAAGCCATCTTTGTACATTGTCTCAGGCCTTTGTGGTTTTACTGAAAAGTATATTGAGGTTCCATTGTGAAAAGTAAATCTATGAAATAAACCACAACTGATACACACTTGAATTTGTATATATAATTTCCAACTTAATTCAGAAAGCTGCTTTTTTTTTCCTGTAAAGACCCGTCCTTCCCTCTCAGTCCATCATCCATTTTCTAGAGATGCCAATATAGGAACTTAAAGGAAAACCCAACACAGCAGAGTATTTTACTTTCTAAATCCAGGTCTCAAACTCAGAAAACAAACTATTACAGCAAGTGAGAAATGCAAAGGTAAAAAGATGGTAACTTCTAGGTTATAAATAAGCGAATGTATAACTGTGGCAAATGGTGCACCTTCTTTATTCTACTTTGCTGCGAGATGCCTTATCTAGTGCGGCACCATTCTGCTTACAGTTGAAGAAAATTCTGTACCTGATATTGACCTTTTAAAGAAACCAAGGTCAGTCTTTTTCACAGATTAAAAGACCATAAAAGTGCTAGTTCTGCCATTGCCAGAAGCACTAACCGAACCTCTAAAGAGAATTATTTGCCAAAAGGAAGAACAAAAAATGGATCTAGACAAGTTTCTATAATATGCACCATCCTTAACAAGGGAGCTAGAAAAGAAAGCATATCGAATCAGTTATTAGGTAGCAGGAATTAACACGAAAGGCCTGATGTGTTCTGAGTCAGGCAATGTTGTGTTATGGTTTTACCTTAAAATTTTTTCTTATGTGTAGTCAGCAGGACTCTGGCCTTTTAACTTTTAACATGCTTCTGCAGTTAAGCTGCTCTGCTCTACACTCAAATAGCTGTCCACAGCTGCTGCAAATTGATTTATCCCCAGATAATGGCTGCCACTGATGACCAAAATTTCACTGTGAAACTCTTTAGCAATTTAAGGTGTGTTTGGCCTAATATAACCTGATTTTAACCCTATTTTTAAATGTATTAATATCTACACAAATTCTTGAGGGAATGTTCAAGTTGTATTTAATATTCAACTTATTTTTTTTCACCTAAGAGTGGTTGGAGGTTTTTCTTTTTGTTTTTTCTTTTAGCAAAGCTTATGACATAGCCCTCGAAGACTATAGAAACCACAAGAAAGATACCATGGTGTCTGGAGCTGAAAACATCCAGGTTATAGACAATGCCAGAGCTAGATTTTGGCAGAGAACACCAATTCAGATCACATTTGAGACTTAGCAAGCATCACAAAGGTCCTCACAGTACCAGTAAAATAGGCTAATCACAATGAATCTGGACTAAAGCAAAACAAAAATTATGTAACTATTCTTTATAAACTTTAAACATTACAAATATATCACAGACCTATGTGTACAAGAGGTGAGTGGTGGTGGAAATTTATGAACAACCTGGTATTTTTGAAAGTATGAACATATATATTATTTTTTTCATTTCTCACAAAGTAGAATACTTTCAGCTCAGGTTGATCTCAGTATATGGGTCTTAAGGAATCTTTACTGAAGAGATTTTTCTCATATACACAATCACGTGCAAAGTGGAATCAAATTGATTAAATGTTTATCACTTAGACCATTTCAGGTCTCAAGGAACTTGTTTATGAACTATTCACATATGACTGATTTGGGTCCAATGAGGACTTTCTAAGTAAGATGTAACATGTAACTGAAGATATTAATCCAACTTGGTAAGAGGGAAATTCAATATAGACATCAAAATCTCTCTGTGAGAGTTTTCAATAACATTTACTACAATTTCCTGCTTCTGTTTTTAGGCAACAATTTATAGGCTACCATAAAGAATTTAACTATTAACTACCGAAAATATAAGACAAGGTCATTAGAGTATTACTAACACTTAATTCACAAAAATCACTAAGCATATTTAATGCAACATGCATTAAAGAAAAGTATTATGTCCGACCTATATGTATAAACCAACATTTTTTTTTATTTCTAGGTGTCCCTAAATAATGGTTTCTGGGTGTCCCTAAAATATTACTGGCTGATCCAGTTTTATACATAGGTGGAATTCAACTGCTATTAATGCCAAACTAATTTTTTGTCAGAAAGATCGCTTTTGTCAAGAATCTTCTCTTTTTTTCACATGTGCATGTTTGCAGTCTTCAGAAGATGAGAATGGCGGTATCATCAAAACATTCTACTGTAGAAAAATTGTAGCAATTCCCTAAAAGCACTGAATTAATTATTTCAGAACTATTTAATATAGACTATTGCTACATAGAGAGTGTCTCAAATATAAGATGAATGACTTGCCAGCTGATAAGACCTATAGAAATTCCTAATCCCCATAATAGTAAAAAATAACCACCAGGTTTCAGTCACTTCAGTAAATAAAAAATGTAAAAGGCAGGTATAAATGAAAGAAATATCTGCAGTGATAGATGTAAAGTAGAGAGAAAATTAGGTCACTAAATAGAGACGTGTAATAAATCATGTGATGTCATATGTAGAAGAGATTCAGTGTTTACTGAAAAATGATTTTTAAATGGAAAGTTCATATACAAAGCATTAGTTTTCATCTGTGAAAAATAAGTGATTCTGTCATAATTAACACATTTACATGAAGAGCAGATTATAAGTCATTTGGTGGGCATGACTATTCACAAATATCGTGTGCATTGAATTACAGGCTGTATATCATAATGAAGAAAGGCACATTTCTAAGAATCAGGCACATTTCAAAACATAGACAGCTGGACAGAAGAAACTCATACACCTGGGGGAAGAAAGGATTTCTATAGATAATCTAAAGGTTTGTTTGTTAGTACTCCCAGATAGCTTGGAGGCCACAAATAATTGATTGTGGGTTTAATTGGGTAATTGCTTCGTTTGGATTTCAATATGTTGAGAAGTAAATCATTGTATGTTTTGTTATACCTACAAAAATCTTTTTTTTCCGTTTGAATTATAAACTAACACGAACCTCTCATCAATGAGTGATCAACAACACCTTTTACAGAAAGATAAGGTCTTTAACTTTTAAAGTAATTAATTCGTTTCACTCTATAAAGACCATTTCACTTCATTTTTGGAAGCCAATTCACTAAAATCAGGAATTGGGTGGAATTTTGATAGAGGAATCACGTAAGTACAAAAAAAAATGGTTTTAATGTTTCACTTGGAATTACATTCTTTCCTTTGTTACCCAAGTAACGTTTAATTGAAGCAAATGGAAGGAAGTTTGCCTATGAAAAACAGTAAAATCTCAACTGTGTTTTGTCACATTGTTTTTTCCTCCTCTGGGTTATAAAAGGGCAGGCCTAGAAAAATCCCTTGTTTCCTGTTCATTTAACAAACATATTCACCTCGAAAATGACTCCATTCCCCCGCCCCACCATTTGTGTTTCCCAAGATGGCAGAGTTCATGCACATGAGCATCGACACCTGAGAGTGACAGGGGCTGATGTGTGTCTTCTCGCGGACGCAGTGCTCATGGTCATGAGGGAATGGATGTGTAATGCTGTGCTGATACCAGCCAAGTAATATAATGTGGTGCCGTTAGGAACATTATTCATAGTTGATGAACACATACCTTTTCTAGTGAAACACATACATTTCAGAAAGAAATGCATAGATCATTTACTGAAGCACATTTATTATAGCAAAATGTGTACCTCAACTAATGAAACACATAGATCATAGAGTAAAATGATTATACGTATATTGAGAAGATTTAACCATTTATGGATGTTTTGGGGACCAAACAGTTTGGGTTAGCAGGCCAGAGCTGAATGTACAAATAACAAATTAAACATTTTTATGGATTACATTTTTATTAATATTTTGTATTTCACCTGCCATTGAAAACAAAGGAATTCTATGTGTCTTTTAGCTCTTCAGTTTCTTCCACAATTACTAATGTACAATTAACAGGATTTATATCTTTTAACATCCTTTGGTATGTTAACCAGCACTAAACATGAGTAACAGTGAGAAATTGAAATATGATGTTTAGGGAAGGCAGGGGGTATTTGGGGGTGCCAATTTATTGCTCCCGTTCAAATAAAATTGAGCACTTGCATTTTGACACAATTGTATTCCAGGACGAGCAGCACATCTCGACACAATCTACCTTTATCTGCAGTAACAAATGCCAAGAAAAGCCAGAAATAGGATGTGAGTCAGTGCCCCTGCCCCTCCAGGGTCAGCAATAAACTATCAATTCCCACTGTATAAATTCAGTTAGCTCAGGCTCTCCATTGCCCTGAGGAATAGAGTGGGTCAAACACTTTGTTTATGACTAAGGAATCCCTCAGTACACCGGGCTTTGACCATAACCCTAACTCACCAGTGCTACAAATGGATGTGAATTCCAGGCCCTTGCTTTAGTGAGAACATAATTCATGTGGATGAACATTGCACTGAGAAACCTTGTGAAATTGATCTGATTTGTATCATTGTTCTGTATTGTGTGTGAAAGTCTGTCTTTGCTTGAGCTTCTGTTAAAACCTCACAGAATGGCCTCTACCAGCTCGTGACTTTCCTTTAAAAAGCAAAACTAAGTTAAAGAATTCTCTTCTCCATTTTGCTTCTCTTTCATCCTATTAATACATGCGTGAACAAAGGTACAGAGAAGTAGAGGGGGAAAAAAAAGTCAAATGTGAAAAATGATCTCCAAGGGAAGGTAAGCAAAGTCTTTATATATGCATAATTTAAAATAAATATTTTTGTTTTTCATTATTCAGTGCAATGAATCAATCCCAATTTCAATTGCTTATCTACATTTAGAGTGAACCAATCTTAATTTCATCTCTTTCTTTTTAGGATCTTCTTGAGATTCAGGACAGTCTTCATTTTAGAACGAGACATTGCCCTTTTGCTATTTGTAGCTGGCTTTAGAACTGACATCCTTTCCAACACTGACTTGAGAATTCAGCTGTAGATGTGCACTGTACTTGAAAGTTTTTATTTTTGAATGTAGTTAGAGTACATTATCATTCAATATTGCATTTATTATTTGTTTGTTTGTTTAGTCCCCTTGCCTCCTAGTGTGCCACCTCGATTCCTTGGGCACAAGAGGTGTAGGAGATAAAATTGGGTTAAATGGAATATTCAACGTAATGCACAATGGATTTTTCACCGAGTTACTCTACTTTTCCTTAAGTTATAGGAGCTCATTTCATTATTCAGTGAACCCTCCAGTGACCCTGGGATTTCACTATATAATTTATGTTTCCTGATACAATTCAACAGTGTAATCTTATGATTTATGTGCTTCATTTATAATTTGATCATCTCAGTATAATGCATGTTTTTCTACATGATTTATGTACTTTATCCCATAATATATGTGTTTCCCTGTATGATATATGCATTCATCAGCTATGTATTATGGCCCTGGTGGCACATTCCTAGAAAAGAAGGTAGAATACCCCAGCCTGAGGGTAAGTCCTGAGGTTAATTGCAATCAATTCACCTTCCACACAATTACACTTCCATCTGCAGGAGCTTGTGAAGTGAGCATGCTTAACACGGCAGCAGCAGGGAGGCAAGTAGGCCCGTTTCTTTTTTTCCCTAGATCTGAGAAAAAGCAAATTTCAGCAGCAGATTAGGGAATCAGAGTCCCTCATTTCAGTTTTCTCTGAAAAAAAAAATTCAGGCATTATTAATCACATTTCCATCTTCCTGATGTATCTGATTCAAGCCATAACAAACAGACTTTTACAGAAAGACAGGCAACAACTAAACTTTCATTTCAAATAATCAGGTTTTAAAAATAATTATTATTTAAAAATCATATTGAAACAACTCACAGAAAATTCTCCACAAACCATTCTTTCAAAAGAATGTTCATGGAACCCATTCATTTAACAAACATCACTGGGTTCTAACTACATCAGGCATTTTCACTTTTTTTTTTTTTAAGATTTTTATTTATTTATTTGAGAGAGAGAGAGCACAAGGGGTTGGGGGGGGAGGCAGAGGGAGAAGCAGGCTCCCTTCAGGGAGCCCAACGTGGGGTTCCATCCCAGGACCCTGGGATCATGACCTGAGCCGAAGGCAGACACTTAACCAACTGAGCCACCCAGGCGCCCTGACATTTTCACTTTCTGAAGTCTTCTCTTTTACATTGACTCATCCATTCATTTATTCAACAAATATGTATTAAGCACTAAATTTGTTTCAGGCAAATATAAAACAGATCAAAATCCCTGTCTTCATAAAGCTTGCATTCTATGCGGAAACACAAACCATAAACAAAACAAGTAAGCAAAGCAAATAATATAGTAGATTTTTTTAAAGATTTTTTTTTATTTATTTGAGAAAGAGAGCACTAGAGAGCATGAATGGGATGGGTGGTGAGGTGCAGAGGGAGAGGGAGAAGCAGACTCCCTGCTGAGCAGGGAGGCTGGCTCGGGGCTAGATCCCAGGACCCCAAAATTATGACCTGAGATGAAAGCAGACACTTAACTGAGCCACCCAGGTGCCCCATAATATAGTAGCTTAGAATATGACATGTGACATACACCAAAATAAAGCATGGAATAAGAGCTCCTAATTGGGATGGAAATATTTTTAATATTAAGTAAGGTACTTGATAAAAGCCTTACTGAGAATGAGACATTTGGACAAACCTGGAAGGAGGTGAGGGAGACAGCTGTGTGTGTATCTCAGGAAACAGCATGTGCAAAGAGGAGACCATGAGGTTTCAATGTAACTGCTATGATCTAGAAAGAATGAGGTCCATGTGACTATAAGAGAGTGAGCAGGGGGAAAAGTGGGGAAGATGTGTGTATGCAGGTGTCAGTTAACAAAAAGAACATACAGGACCTTGTAGACCATTGGAAGTATTTTGGATTTTACTCTGAGCAAGTAGGAAGGACTGGGAAGGAAAACAGAGGAATAATATGAACCGACTTCTGTTTTGAAAGGATTATTCTGGATGCCATGCAGACATGTCTATAGGCAAGGAAGGAAATGTGGGACAAGGGGAGAGCAGTTAGGGGCTACTGCAGTAGGCCAGGATACGGATGATAATGGGATGGTTTATGGTGATAGCAGTGGAGACGGAAAAGTAGTCGCATCAGATTCTAGATATATTTTGAAGTTAAACTGATAGACTTTCTGAGAGAATAGATGGGGAATGTAAAAAAAAGAAGTCAACTTACAAGCAAACAAAAGAGGAAATTAAAGCAAATATTTGAGTATTTATGAATATATTTGCTTCACTTGTAAAATAAATAAGTGGGGACTGGGTTACATGGTTATTCCCATGGCAAATGATATTGGTAACTAGAGAATGACTGACCAACTCATTTAGGCTCACCTTTTCTTGATACAGACTCACACCATCTGAAGTCATTTTCATGTCTTTGTTCCATAAGCATCACATGCTTCACATCCCAGTCTGGATGTACTCTCCAAACAGGTGGATTTTTATTATTATTATTTGATGGTTATTTTTAACTCAAGAATACAAGTAAAGAAAAATAGAATGGGTAAAAATAAAACTGTGGTTATTATGACGATTAGTCTGGTAAATTGATATTATTAAAATAATTCTGTCCATATTTTGTGCTTTTATTTTATCAACACATATCTCAAAAAGCAATAACTTATGATATGAATAAGATTATGTTCCAGTCTACGGGGCGCCTGGGTGGCTCAGTTGTTAAGCGTCTGCCTTCGGCTCAGGTCATGATCCCAAGGTCCTGGGATCGAGTCCCACATATGCAGGAAGCCTGCTTCTCCCTCTCCCCACTGTCCTTGCTTGTGTTCCCTCTCTCGCTGTGTCTCTCTCTGTCAAATAAATAAATCAAATCTTAAAAAAAAAAAGATTACATTCCAGTCTTCAATGACAGCACAATAGTAAATAGACATATAAAGGGAATTATGTTAATTTTTTTCTACCTAAAGTAGAATGCTATTTACTTAAGAAATTAAAAATATTTTCAATATATTTGTATACAGATGCTTCTTAAACCGCAAGTGACATTTATTTTTTGGCCAAGAAATAAACCAAAAATAATGATATCTAATTTGACATTTTCATCTAAGTCAAATTTATTTTCAGGGCAATTATAAATTCTACTGATGCCACTATTGATTCCTACACCCTAAAGATAATATCAAAATCAAACATTTCCCAAGTCTGAAAAAGTTAATTCTATAAATGTTTCAAATCTGGACTCCAAATATGAAATTCTCATCTTCACAAAGGCTATACTCAGCATTTTAGTATCTATGAATAGATTTGAGAAAAGGAAAGGATGAGAAAAATCTTGGCCAATGTTTCAGTAAGTCATAAAATTAAGCAGAACATGTCTTGACTAAGACAATCACTTATTAGAAAACAGACTTTAAAAAGCAAAGTTACTAATCACTGCTGTCTGGGGTATCCTTTAAAATTATAGGTTCTTTGATTCAAAAAAATCAATTTCCACATGTTTCTAATGATAAAAATAGGTTTCTTAAAATTTGGAGGGCTGTGAATTTTAAAAGTGAAACATATTACTAATAGGGTTCCAAAAGCATTTCCCAATATTAAATAAAATACTCAAATCCAATTATAAGCTATCCAAAGGATGATCATCATTTTAAACTAATTATTAAAGTTACATTAATTAGTATGTTAAAAATGGAATAACAGATAACAGGTAAGAATATACTAAAATACTCATCATTTCTCTGTTTCCTTTTATTGCCCAATATAAAAGTGTGCTTTAATGTAATTTGAAAGGATAGTTCTATAACTGTTGTGTGTATGTGTGAAACCATTATAACTAAGGTTTTGAGGATTCCTGGTTTTGCTAGATCTGAGGATGTAATTTCTGGGGCCCAGGCCTTACCCCACCTGTTCTACATGACCTGGGGCACATCATCAACCTCTCTGCTTCTTTACTTATAAAATAACAAAAAAACATGGGGCACCTGGGTGGCTCAGTCATTAAGCGTCTGCCTTGGGCTCAGGTCATGATTCCAGAGTCCTGGGATCGAGTCCCACATCGGGCTCCCTGCTCAGCAGGGAGGCTTCTCCCTCTCCCACTCCCCCTGCATGTGTTCCCTCTCTCTCTGTGTCTCTTTCTGTCAAATAAATAAATAAAATCTTTAAAAATATGAAATAACAAAAAAACAAAGACAAAACATAAAATGTAGTTTATACAGACAGGAAGTGATTTAATGGAAAATCCTTGTGCTCCTTCACCAAGGAAGATAATTAATAAATCTACAAAGAAAGGGTAAGGCATCCAAGTTTCCATTCAACAAATAGAATTTGAGCACTTATTGTTTACTAATTACCGTGTCAGTTTTTCAAGGGGTCCAAAAATGAATCCCTACTCATAAATAAGATTCACATACCAGGGGGTATAGTTGTTTTAAGACAGCGTGTTAAAAGCTATGACAAATAGGGAGGGTGCTGGAGGGTATGAAATGAAGGCACCAAGTCAGCTTGATCATGTGGGAGTGAAAAGAAGACTTTCATGACACTTCCTGGAAACAGTGGCCCTGGGAAGGAGACATAAGGTTGATAAGGGCCGACTCAGAAGAAATGAAGTGCATTCTAGTAAAGGGAATTAAAAAAGTAGAGGCTCAGAGGTTATTAAAAAGCGAGGGCTTTAAATGCCTAAATGATCGAACAGTTAGGAATTAACCTGGAAGGGTAGACAGATCAAATTCCAGAGGATTTGGATTTTATCCTGGAGGGGGGAGTTTTCCATCCCTTGTGCTCAGATACATGGATGAGCTGCCAATCGGTTACACCTGTGATCATTCCAGCTTCCACATGGCGGGAGGGACCTGAGTTAGCCAGCTCCTCGGCATGAGTCACCTCAGACCTTGAACTGCTATGCCTATTTTTCTCACTATATTCTATAAAAATGATCATTTCCTGTAACATTGTGACATGTAAAAGTTAGGAATCTCACTATAATCCTAGGCTTTAAATAGTTCCTGCCAAGAGGTAAATCTGTTTTAATCAGACCTTTCTGCTCAGAGAAATACTCTCCCTACTAGCCGAGGACTAAATCTCTCCCTGTTGTTAGAGAGAACGCAGGGGCAGCAGAACACGGACGCTGGCTGAGGATTCAGTCTGTGCCCAGGAACTCCACGGCTGCAAGGCCACACAGCCATCTCTGGGGTAATGAGGGAAGCTGGCAACCAGAATTCTGCACAGCCCATTGGAAGGTAGCAAGGCCTCCATGGCAATGCCTCTGATAAGAACTGGGCATTCAATGGGAACTTAGAACAAATGCATCTGCTAAGAAATAGCAATGAGGGGCATGAAATAACAAAGATCATCCCAGCACAGATCAGCATGGTGCAATCAGAAGAGGCCCGGGAGGACTCAGAGAGCTTGAGGAAAGGAGAAATCTAGATGAGCCAGGACAGAAACCCATCTCTCAGATCTCTCAAAGGCTTTCTTCAGTTCTCAGGGGTGAGTAACTGTGTATTCATATTGTATTCAATTAATGTGAGTTAACAAACACTTTTATAGTATTTACAAGGTTCCAAAAGCTGTTTTAAGTTTTCGTTTTTGTTTATTTTACAAATTTATTTACACCTCAAAACAACCCAGTGTGAGGTAGGACCAATAGAGTCTACAGTTATCCTGATTTTACAAATGAAGAAACTAGAATTCAGAGAGGTTAATAAAAGTTCCAAGATCTTTTGGATCTTTTGGACCCAGGGCACCTGGGTGGCACAGTTGGTTAAGTGTCCAACTCTTGGTTTCCACTCAGATCATGATCTAGGGATTGTGAGATCCATCCCCACGTTGGGCTCCACACTCAGTGCAGAGTCTGCTTGAGATTCTCTCTCTCTCTTCCCCTCTGCCCCTCCTGCTCATGTTATCTCTCTATAAAATAAATAAATAAATCTTTAAAAAACAGTTCCAAGATCACACTGCTATAAAGTGTTAAAGATTCCACCCCCCAATTTGGCTCCAAATTCTTAACAACTAAGCTCTTAGTTGTTAGCTCTTAGAGCTTCACTAACTATAATCTGTGATTGTAACATAACATGTCATAACATACCATCATGATAACATCATATATAATTCGACACACATATGTTTAGGTGTACAAAATCTATATAGCTTTTGTTTTCTGGTGTTGATTCCATCTTTTTGCTCCCCAAAATGAATTTTTACATAGCAATAGAGAAAATGTCCTAAAATAATAATAATAATAATAAATAACAACAACAACAACAACAACAATAATAATAATACAGATCACGCATTACCTCGCATGAAATCCTTCTGCGGTTTCCCACTGCCCTTAAAATAAAATCCACAGTTGCTATGGTGGCTTACAAAATAATCCTCCCATCCCAAACTCTACCTCCCATCCCATAACTCTCCTTTTATGACTCAAAGCCCTCCAGTTCACTTGTTTTCTTTCTTCTCCAGACTCTGGTGATTGGCTCCTTATCATTCAGATCACTCCTCTCATGACTTTCCTCAGAGAACTATTCCTTGACCACTCCATCTAAGGTAGATCCTGCCCAGATCTTTTGTGGTGTCATCTTGTTTTATTGCCTTCAAGCTGGACCATTCCACAAAAAAATCTTTTTTTATTTGTTTAATTTTATTACTATCTCCCATGTCCTAGTAGAATATTACCACAATGAAGACAGGCACTTTTCATGCTGTTCACTTCAGTTTGAGGCATGCAGATATCTGAAACAGTATGGCATTACCCAGATAACTGGTGCTCTGTACATTTTGAATAAATAAATAAATAAATGGATTATCCAAGAAAATAGATGAGCTAAAAGCTTCCATTCAGTCAGTTATAAAATTCTGTTTACCTTCTGAAGAAAAAGTCAGTCTAATGGCTAGCAAAAATCAGTGATTTATGAGATTTCCTAATCTTTAGCGAACCAATATAACATAATGCACAGAACTTTGAAGTCAAACGGACCTGCTTAGAATCCCGACATCTTTAATTACAAGCTTTATGAACTTGGGTAAATGATTTGATCTAGTTATGCTGTAGTTTCCTCAAATTTAAAACTAGAATAGTCATAGTATTGCCACATAGCACTGTATGTAGTCTAAATAAAATCACATATATAAAACTCTTACCATAAAACCTGGTATTCAATACATGTTAACTCTTATTATTACCATTATAAAGAAATTAAAATAAAAAATCCCCCTTTTCACATTGAATCAATGAATAAAAAATAAACAACCAGCACTGAAGATTTCAAAGTAAGAATACATATATACCTGAGTCGTTCACTTATTTGTCTAAAATATTATTTATTAATTATTTTGGTTAAGATAAAGGAAAAAAAGTGTTTTGCCACACTATCACTTGACACCTTCTCTGAAAATGTGGAATAGGAATGAAAAAAATAATTGCTTAATTTCAAATAATGAGAATTATAATTTAACCAGATTATAATTTTTTGGGCAATGTTAAAATGAGAAGGAAAATAAATTTATTTATTTTTTTTTATTTTCAGTTAGCAGTAAATATGTAAAAATTAGCCAACATTTTGTTTTGGCAAAAACTATGAAATCCATTTTATAAAATTTCCAACATATTCCTATTTGACATATTTAACACAGCAATACACAATTATAAAAATACAAGAGGCAATACACAATGTATAATACTAATGTCATGCACCCCAATTCTATTTGTCGATCTAATTGCAACTGTATGTATGGCATTGTTTTGGTGACATTGCAGTCATATAAATGGGGTACACACTTTGTATAAAGTATTAGTTACCCCACCTAAGTAAAGTGACATACTGTGATACTATTTAGCTGTTTTAATAATAACATTTAATAGCTATTATTATTAATAATAATGTAATGTTCAGAAAACATAGAAATTACGCTTCTGTGGCCAATAGCCAACAGACTTGGAGGTTCTTTTCTAATCTGTGTTACCAACTGCTTGTATTCTTTTCCATAAACATCTAATTGAGCAGTTGTCCAATCCTATATAATAGGGCTAGAATTTTGTCTGACAATTTTCTGAACTCTCTCTTTTTCAGCTTGGAATCAATTGCCACCCCTCTCCCATCCCCCCAAACCAAACCAAAGCAAACCAAACATTTCTTAGTTAATTCTCCCCAAACCAAAATCTTAGATGAATTGCAAGAAGAAAATCCCAGGGTATTGAATGTGAAATATGCGTTGATTGATAGTTTCCTAGGTCTTTTTATAAGAAGTAAATGCAAGGAACTATTTATTTTTCAGTATAAGCAATAATAATAACTATAATTCTTATGTGATTGTACTTAGGAAACTCATCAAAGCAAACCTCATCAAAGTCAGGTGGCAAAGATCTCAATTTTGGTATAATGACTAAGGTCTAGCTGGTCTGGTGGCTTTCTCTGTTAGAATACATATTATTTGTATTTCTGTAGTTACAAGAAGGAAATTTTTAGAGTAAGTTAAGATTTCAAAATTGAAATAGGAAGTGGCTTAGAGTAGACTGTACACTTTCCTGTGGTTATTAGTCTATTTGGGGAAATCCATGACATAAGACTGAGTAGGCTAGCTGTGTCTGTAGCACGAAATTCCAACGGTCCATCTAGGAGGCACAGTAATGAATGAATACAAGGGGTCCCCAGCCTTTTTCAACATTTTATGACTGAGGGACCTTACCTTCAACTTATTCCTTGACTCTGGGATGCATGATCTTGCTCATCACAAGATGAAATGCTACTAAGAAGGAGTCTTCCCACGTGGAAATTTTTGTTTAAGTTTCCAACTTAAAATCCCCAAATTGCATATAAAATGTTTTGAAGGAAAGAAGAAAGAAAGAAGAAAGAAAGAAAGAAAGAAAGAAAAAGAAAAGAAAGGAAAAAAGAAAGAAAGAGAAAGAAAGAAAGAAAGAAAGAAAGAAAGAAAGAAAGAAAGAAAGAAAGAAAGAAAGCAAGCAAGCAAGAAAGAAAGGAAAGCATGTGTTTAATTTCTTCTAGAAAAGAAGCAAACTGGAGGGGGAAAATGAAATAAATTAGTCTGGAAGATGACAGTTATCAAACAAGCTATGAAGACTCTCAATTATAAAGCCCACTTTGCTCCTCCTGGACTTCCCATGCTGGCAGCTCTGTGGAGCTTAGGTTACTCTAAAAGCATCTAGATTTTCTTTCATCGATCAGATTGCCCTCTTTTCCTTTCTAGTTTTCATCTGATTAGAAGTGAATGTAAAAAAGAAGTTTTATGGAGGCAGCCCAGAAAGGGGGCAAAAAAAATTTAAAAGCCTCAAGCAAACAAACTGTTAAACTGTAAGCAACGATATACAACACTGCTCTCTTTACACGAGGCTTGGGAGACATTTTACTGAACTGTCTGTGAAAGAGCTATGTAAAGCTAGGGGATTGAGGGAGTTGAAGTGAGAAGGCACAAAATTGTAATGCTTCCCAGAGTGGTCGAGCTCAGCTCCATCCCCCAAGGCGCCTCTCCCTCCCCCTTCCCCCATCCTTCTCTAATGAGAACACATTAAGCCTTTCTCAATGCCCTGATGTGCTCTTACACTGCAGAATCCTTGCATTGCAATGCACAATGCAGTCCAAGGATTTCTAACATTATAAAGAGAGAGAAAATGCTTTCTAGACAGCTCATCCAACCCCTCCCCAGCGCTCAGCAGGGATTTAAGTGTGTCTACTTCTACTGAAAGTAAATGCATATTTTTGCCCCCAACTAAAAGGGACTTTTTCCCCCCTTTCCTGCTCACAAAGGCATCTGTATATTCTCTCTGCATCTTACCCTTACACTGTGGACATTGTCAGAATTTGGAATTGTAGACCACACACACATAGTTTATGCTCTTGGTTTATAATACCTTCACATTTTATTTCCTTACGCAATTGCCCATTATTTTTAAGCTCTTCATGGAGATAAAGAAACTATTTAACCCAGGCAGGCAAACGGGAAGCCCAACTTAATTTTAGGAATAACCACATCACTTAATTTCTATTTTATTTTTATACCCTTAACTATGTAAGGATCAGGGATTACACTCTCAAAAAATCATCCAAAAAATTCTACCACCCTGCTTCTTTTGACTTAGGTGAAGTTTTCATATACATGATTAAAATTAGGGTGCCTGTTCCTTCAGGATTGCCAAGATTACATAGAATATTAAGTGACTAAAAACTCTGAATTTTCTCCCCCTGGGAAAATGCTTTCCAAACACCTGCATTCCGCTGTTGCTAAGCCCAAGGATAGTTTCTGAGTCACCCAGCAGACACTACAAATGATGGCCAGCAGAATGAAGCCTTTGGTCTGAACAGGGGTTAAATGCTGGTCGGAAACCAAAGGAGCTCACAAACCCTGCCAGTGGCAGAGGCCCCTCCCCTGCTGGCAGAGTTTCACCAACATTTGTAATAAAAATAAATGCAACATAGTGACGGCTTTAATAGGAGGAAGCTTTAGGAAACTGGTGGAGGGAGGCTGCGTCAGGGTTTCTCGTTTTCATTTTTTTAGGTGATTCTTTTGTTGTGGTCGTTCCAAGGAATTTAACAGGTAACCTCTCCCATGAGCAATTCGTCTACTAAAACAAGCTCAGAGCTGCAAGTGGAAGAAATGTTCAATTTTTAAACTTTCATCAGGACAGATAGCTAGCAGGGCTGGGTGCCAGATGGGATTATATGACAGAGAGATATGTACTGTGGACTCAGGGTGAAAAATGGAATGTAAATTGTTAAGTGACACCTGGGCAGTGGAACTCCAGTCCAATTCCGGAGATCAACCATCGATACTTGTACTTTCCTGGCCCTGGACTAATGTTAGCTTGTTTCTGAGGGAAAATGTGCCCCTCCCCCTGCAGGCAAAAATGAACAGCTTCATCAGTCTCCGACTGCCTACCTCACACACAGACGCAGGGGCAGTTCAGAACAGAGCGCAAGGCAGAATGGAGGGACACCTTAAAGACAGAGCTGCTGGATGAATGACTGGTTATTTTTGTTTCGTTTTTGCTTTTTTTTGCCAAACATGTTTTGGTCTCTGTGCCCCAAGTATAATTTCTATCTAATATCATGCCTTCGAGTCACCTGATATTTATGGACTCACATCCATGTACAAGGAACTTAAGAAACGTGCTGACAACTGGGAATGGTGGGTGATACCATAGGCTGGGTCTCCTGGTCATCCACGTGGGGGGTTGGATTTTACCCAGCGCTGTGATAAAGGCGCTCACTCCCACACAGGTCTCTGGCTTTCTCGGCAGATATGCATCCAGTCCTGAGTGTGTCCTTGCTTTATTTCAGGCTTCTTTCAGGCTCCTAGGTTCAAGATTGCCTGCTTCTCTTTTTCTAACCAGGAGACCTCTCCCTCAGCCCAAGCGCATGCCCAGACTGACAGTCATTTATTCTAGAAGTTGGTAGAGCCTGCAGAGTTCCTGAATAAGGGAGTGGCCACTGCCGCCAAGGAAGAGGGATACTTGACCGAAGACCTGATTTAGTCTTTCTTTGGTCAAAGTCTACCTTGGACTTTTTTAATCGGTGATCATGTACCCTGTCATCAGCACCTGCAAAAATAACTTAATTATACCAAACGTGCTATTTTTGTGTTATAGCAGTTTAAAATACAACCAACTTCGTGGAGTGAATACGCACACACACACTCTCTTGTTTTCCGAAGGAAGGAACTTGTAACTTTATATAGAGTACCATTCCTTTTGTTTTGTCAACTAGCTAGCTGATCCAGTTCCCTCTGGAATTTCTACACCTGTTTCCTTTAATCTGAGTGTTTTTGTACAATCTCTTCAGACCATAGTGGTTTGAGTGAGAGGCTCTCGGGTTTTTCAGCACCCAGGTACTTCTTAATCTTATAATTTCTCTAGTAGCTAAGAGGAAGCATTGTTTGTTCTTTCAGTATACTTGTAATTCCACAAAGAAACTAAAGTAGGAAGTAAAATATTTTCGGCTAAGTCTGGTTTTGAGGCAACAAGATAGCCAAGCATTTCTGACAGGGGGCATTTGCCCACAGCAGATCTTCATGCAACTTCCCAAGTTTTTAAAATTGTGTTTGAGATTTCATTTCTCTTATTTCTCTCCCTTTCCAAACTTAGTGGCTCTCTTTTACGGCTTGCGCTCAGCTTGAACATATCAGAAAATAAAATAAAAATTAACGTATATCATTGGAGACAGTCCTGCAAAATGAATCTGAACGTTTGACACATTTTAGTTAGATAATCTGACAGGCAAAATTTCAGGTTTTAATTTGATACTTTAATTATTCCTTATTGGTAAAACAAATCTTTATTACTAAAAACAAAACTCAAATTCACCTTTTCCTTGTAATTATTGTTATATTTTCAAGGATAAGTCATGATTGCTCATCCCCACACTTTTCTTCTTTTCCTTTTTTTTTTTTTCAGTCTTTTATGCTTGTTTGGGATGCCAGAGAAAATAAGTTGGATTCAAAAGGCGCTTCACAGATGTAGTTATTTTTTTCCCCCGATTATTAGTAATCATGGGAACTTTTTATAGAACACCTACAATTTAAATGCAGTCTAGAGGAAGACAATACGCCTTTGTGTCTGTTGAGTGAAACCTCCTATTTCCCTTTGTTGTCTGATGTATTTCACCCTTCTGTCAAAGTGTGTCCCCTCTAACCTTGCCTTTCCCACTGCTGGCATCTCTCCAGTCTCCAAAATGCCCGTTTGACTCTCCTCTGACACCTTCATCGGATACAGTCACAACACTTCTTTGCATAATGAGCAGGCATTCCCTACCCATCAGAAAGGTAATTAAAAAAATGTTTAGATTTTTGTTTTCATAGACGTAACAGTATAAATGCAACTTCTGCTCAATTAAGCCCCAGTGTCAGAGACTGGGGGGGGGGAGGAGGCGGGGAGAGGGAGGGATGGTTGTTTTAATAAGACCAGGTTTTATGCTTATATCTTAAAACTGGAGATACAGGTTTGTGATCTTCCCTCCCCCACGGAAAGAAATCTTTAAATAAAGATGTCTTCATCTGAATTGACCACCGTTTATAAAAGCAAATCTGGTCGGTGCTCTGCTGCTTATGCTCAAGGAACATTCCTCCCCATTACAACGGCATTTGCACATTTATAGGAGGAATAAAGAAAAAGATGCATGATACATGTGAAGGAGCCTTCTCTCTGCCAACCAGAGAAAGAAGAACTAAAAGGATTATAAAAGTTCAGATTAAAATGATATAAAATCTAGCATTTGGCTCCAACACTAGTGCCTTGGTCCTCGGAAGCTAATCTGTATGCACTCTGTGACCTCCTCGCAGCGAACCCTGCTAAATATATTATTCCCACGGGGGCTTTCACTGCTGCTTGGTGTCAGAAATCAATATGTATGAGGCGCGTGGATGGGAATTTCTAATAGATCTGCCTGGCCCTGTGCTGCTTTTCAATATCTGCCTTGGACTATTAGTGCCGGCTCGGCGCCCGTGAAATAACCGAGATAATCTTTTAAGGTGCACTGTTAAGGTGGAACCTAAATGTTGCCGTTGCAATTAAAACAAAAATTATATTCATAAATCCTTCAGGGCTGTGGAACCTTGTGTAGTCACTCCAGAAGGCTGATGAGAAACAAGATGGAATGTAAGGCTTTCAGGAGCGAAATGTTCTTTTTAACTTCGATTTAGAGTTGGGAGAAAGGTATTGTATTTAAAGGCTAAGGATGTGTTATTTGGGGAAGGGTAGCAGGTCACAAATGAACTTGAGAAAGCTCAGAGTTCTGTAACCCGATTGTGTTTATTTCTTTACTATACGTAAAAGAGAAAACACAAGAGTCATAATATATTGAAGGCCAAGTCATTTTTCCTGCATTAGATGAGAACACATTTGGATATAGTCCTTTTCCATATAATTTATTCACACTAAAATTATTGCATGAGTGATTTTTCTTTCTTTCGGATAACTGCACAAATTAATGTTGTCACCATCGTGCAGTGATATCATGCCATTATTCATATTTACATCTGTACAGGTATTTGGAGATAAAAGTGGGCAAGAAAGTGGTTCATTAAAGTTCCACGGTCCCCACCCTCATTGATGAATATCCTCCTTTCTTCAGACACAGCGGCCTTAGCACAGTGCAAAGAGGCTTAGGTCTGAGCTGTGCATGGGGCACACAGCGCCAGTCTCTTGATTCTGGTAGTTTCCCTCTTTGTTTTCAGGCTAGTGCTCAGAGGAAGCTGTTCCAGCTCAATGCACAGAGATGCAACACACAGAAGCAAGGAGCTAAGGTGCTTCATCATTATTATTAGTAGTAGTATCATTATTAGCATGAATGGGGAAGAGGGAGGTGGTCTGTAACCCACATATACATTCCTCTGGCAGTTCACACCGCAAGGCTGGGTTCAAATCCCTGTGAGGTGTGGCACCAAGAGAGGCCTCACCCAAGCGCATCGTTTTTTTGGCCACCTTTAGCTCTGTTGCCTTGTGAGGTTGTCAGCCTACCAAAGGTTGAGGAACTGGTAGAACTCTTTTTTTTTTTTTCTTTTCTTTTCTTCTTTTCCTGCACAGTTCACTTCACACAGCACAATCCACCTGACAACCCTCCACAACCGCCCTGACTGCTTGTCGGGCCTTTCTCTGGATTGTGTGTGAGGCCATAGCGTAGGATCAGGGATGTGTGGCTCCACACTGGAAATACCAAAAAGGAAGCATAAGGCTGGTAACCCTCAGGTCATTAAGAAGTTGCCTTTAAAAAAATATCCCAATCTGGTTACGCTTTATTTATAGTCATATTGAAGCAATTGTTTGGAAAAAAAAATGGGGTGTGGGGGGGCATGTGACCCACTCTCCTTAAAAAAATTTTTTTTTCAGGGCTCCTGGGTGGCTCAGTCGTTAAGCGTCTGCCTTCGGCTCAGGTCATGATGCCGGGGTCCTGGGATCGAGCCCCGCATCGGGCTCCCTGCTCAGCGGGGAGCCTGCTTCTCCCTCTCCCACTCCCCCTGCTGGTGTTCCCCTCTCTCACTGTGTCTCTCTCTGTCAAATAAATAAAATCTTTAAAAAAATAATAATCTTTCTACTTATCTATTGAACTAAAAAAATTTTAGTAGAAATTGAATTTATTAAGCTCTGAATATACTCCTCAGCACAAGTTTCCTAGGCAGCATATAAGAAAACTCTCTTTGAGACAGTTTCTCTTGCACGCTTATTTTGTTTTAGAGATGCCAACCGACAGGTACATTTTTATGTGACCTGTAACTGCACTTCAGAATTATTGAAGAAAAAAGTCCAAAGCACAAGAAACCAAACCACTCTTTGATTTCTTTGTTGAAGAAATGGAATCCTATGTACTAACTGTATTTAAAATATCCCTAGAACCCAGAAATAAAATGTAAATGTTTATAAAGTGTAGTCCCATTTAGAGCCACTTCTTTTTTCTCCATCATCCAGCGTGGAGAAGCCAAGGCAACCAACTTAGATTTCAGCTGGGTATATAACACAACAGTTGTGATCTAACGTGAGAAATCCCCAGCAGTTTAAACTGTCTTAAGTCCTTCCCCCTCCAAATCCCTCCCTCTCGACCCTTCAATTACAGATTGTGAAAACAAACAATCTTATGTGTTTTCTGCATCTCCCAGGGAGGTGTAATGTGGTGAAGTGGTGGCTATAAGCATTCAGCAAGAGTAAGGGGAATTATGACGGAGTTTTAGAAATGAGGACTTCTAACAATTTTTTTAAAAGGTGGGGCAGGAGGATAAAACCAACCACCCAGGCAGTAGTGTTGAACTGTCTGTTTCTAAACTGGCTGAATTAAGAGTAACGATCCCTAAGAAATTTCACTAAAGGTAAAGTCAGGGTAAAAAAGAATCATTTTTGAAGGCAACTTCCTATCGATATATTATTGGCTTCTAAACCTAAGCCAAGTGAAGCACATAGTAAAATAAACGATAGCCAATAACCAATATTTGATAAAAGAACACAGAATAACAACAAGTAATAACCAAACGTGTGATAAAAATGAGCAGAGGCATAAGAATGTTTATGACAAGAAGAACAAGTGATAATATTTCTTGGTTCATATTCTTGCCCTGTAGTTGGAAAAAAACACCCTGCTGATGAATTTGCATCATCTTTTTTTTTTTTTTTTTGGTATGTCACCACAATTATACCTAACGTGGAATACCTGAAGAGTTATACTGTATAACATCCTTATCCTCATTAAATATCAATTATTTCTACAACAGCTAGAACTCAATGTGAAATAACTAGTGAAATCTCTCATGGATCTGTCCATCTAGCCAAGAAAATGAAGAATTTTTCCTTTCATAGATTCTCCTACATAGTAGTTAAAATACCCAAACCTTTATTTTACAGTCAACATCACTGATATAAATTTCGCCACCCAGCCAAATAAGAATAATATACATTCAACCGTCCCTGCTCCTCCTGGGACTAGAGACAATTCAAAACATACTGTCAGACCAATATACAAGAAGTTTGAGTTCACCTCATAAAAGGGAAATTTCGTATCTTGACACTTTGTGCAAATCTAGAAAAAGGGCTTTGTTCCACAAGTTTTATGCTCTTCCTTCCAATGAGATAGAAATATCCTACCTAGAGATTTAAAATGCAAAGTTATTTATTCTGGTCTGCAATAGTTCTGTTTATTTCTTTCCCATTTTTCTCAGTATTTTGGCTCATAAGAATACAGTATGAGACTAAATAGATCACAAGCACAAGGAAGAAGGAAGAGTAGAAGAAAGAGAAGTAAAAGGTAAATGGGTTGCCTCTCCCTATGAAAATATAAACTGCTTGAGGACATTGAGCCCAGCATCTTGACCATTTCCATGGATCCAACTAGAAAGCTCTTTGGGTACCTTTAAGTCTCTGCCAGTGTGACAGGCTCTACAAATAAAATGACTAGTAGGGTTCATTGCCCACATAGAGTTTATACTCTATCAGAGGACAGTGACCTGCAAACAATATTTAAAATTTTAAGGGCAGGGGCCGGGGAGAATGGGGGCGCAGGGGGAGGCACCTGGCTGGGGTTTTAAGTTCGAGCGCCATGTTGGGTGTAGAGATAACTTAAAAATAAAATCTTTAAAAAATAACGAAATAAAATATTACATGTGAAGTTCAACGTTTCCTCTCGTTCTATGAAGTCTGGCTTTCAGCGTGTTTGACTCACCAACGGCCCCCGTGCACAGTCTTGCTGGAACATATAATTAGTCAATCAGTCAATGTCCAGTCAGGAAGAAGAAGGTATTTCCTGGAGAGAGGAATTTAATGTCAGGAACTCATTAAAGGGAGTTAGAAGAGCTGTAAGAGCTAAAAGAAGAAAGTTGGGGCTGGTGAAAGAATACAGAGAAGAGGATTACCCAGACACCAGGGAGCTGCCATTGCCCCCAGGCTGAAGCCAGGAGCCTGTGCTCACCACTGCTCTGACCCTGTTGGAGCTGCATCCCATCTGCAGCAAGAGGCCCAGGAGCATGCACGTGTGCTCATGCCCCTGGGGGTGCTGCTGCTTCTGCTGTAAGAAGCCATTGTTGGAGCAGGTGCTTGTGTCCTCTGCTGTGCGCCACCACCGTGGGAGCTGGCTCCTGGGGCTGGGAATGGAGGGGGCAAGCTTCCTTTTTTCTTTTGTCTTCCAAATTCCTACTAAGGTCTCCCATTGGCAGAACCTAACTAGAAGCGACTGACAAGGGACTCTAGAAGAGCAGTTTGTAGGCTTTTAGCCTGCTGGGATACAAAGGAGAACAGGAACGGTGGAAATGAAGCTGAGAAGCACGAGGCGAGTAATTGGCACAGAAGCCTTGCAAATAACATTTGTCGAATGCACAATAGACATATATGAAATGTGCAAACGTGATAGAGAAAAGACTGGTAACTTAGCCTAGAATCCTGTTTGACTCCAGCAATTTCCACATGTTTTTGGCAGCAAAACCATTATTTTTTTTAATGAAATTTTAAAGAAGCACGAATATACATGAAGTGTCCAAAGCAGGCACGTAATTTACAAGCTCCGTAGACATTATAATACAAGTTACTAAGAAGGTGTTGAGAATAACTAAAGCTGTTTTGATAAAGGAAAACTTTTCATACAAGGGATTCTAGATGACACTTGCCGTCAGAATCCAAACACTGCCAGATCAATTTTAGGAGATTTTCTGAAGCATCTCTACAGAAGTCTAGAGTTTCAAAGAACATTTAAAAATCTCTGTATTAATCAAAACTGTACATTTGATAGATATTTCCAAATTAAAAGTTATTAAAAAGCCCATAGCACTAACACTATTTCACTAAAGTGAATCTGAATTTCAATATATTTCATCAAAACAAATATATTTATACCCAGGTGATATTTAGTTTGTTAAAACTTAATGATTGCATGCAGTAAAAGCTTTGAAATAAAAAGTCCCATAGTAGAGAGTCAATAAATTTTATTTATCTACAACATTTAGAATACTTCATCTCTCTTTATAGGACCTGATAAGATAAAGAGTCTGGCTTTGCCCACATCACTCCTCTGCTCAAATAATTCCAATATTTTTCCACAAGATAAAGCAATAAATGCCCAGTTGGCCTAGAATTCAAGAACTTCCAGTGTCTGAAATGAAGTCATATTCCAATCCAATCTGTCAAGATTTATTTACTTGAATCCTCTACTCCAAGTTATTGGTCCCTGCCTATTATTCACATTGTTTTCCTTTTCTCCTTCAATTAAGTCATTCTTTTTAGCAAAGTGTTCTCCTTATTTACCAGAACACCCCCCAAAAATCCACACCTAAATAGACTGTGGTGGCTTTCACTGGAATTTGTCATCTAACTTGTGTGTGTTTTTAAAAAAATTTGAATTGGATTTGAGAGTACTTTTTACCAAAATTCAAATTCAAGTCAACTTTAAAACACACACACACACACACTCACACACACTCACACACACTCATACAATGACAAAGCCATGAAGCCATAAAGGCAATCATGGTGTCTATTTCACTCACAAGCACCGATTATATAGTTTACTACTTAGTATTGAATTAATAAAATGAATTTTTTTTCTTAAGTTCCAGACTTTCTAAAATTTATAACTTGTAATTACTCTACATGGATGAGCCTCTGTGTCTCTCTCCCTCACCATGGACAGACAACAAAAACTAATCAAGACACTTTTTTTACAGTGAATTCAGGATTACTTTCGTAAACCTCCTCAACACAGTAGCTCCAAGCTACCATTATTCACCATCAGAATGGGACAGGAGATAATTATTTGCTACCTATTGACACTCAGTTGGTCTTCTGGTATGGCAATTAATGTTTTCATTTAACACTTAATGTTAGTTTAACATTTTGCCCACCAACTGGAGTATAATTTCTGTGAAGACAAGGACCAAATCCATCTCCCCAGCCTACGCAGGGCTCCACACATACTGGTAAATAAATATTTGTTTAAAATTTGTTAGAGGGGTGCCTGGGTGGCTCTGTCATTAGGCGTCTGCCTTCAGCTCAGATCGAGCCCCACATTGGGCTCCCTGCTCAGCGGGAGGCCTGCTTCTCCCTCTCCTGCTCCCCCTGCTTGTGTTCCCTCTCTCGCTGTCTCTCTCGCTCTGTCAAATAAATAAATAATCTTAAAAAAAATAAAATAAAATATGTTAGAAATTCCAAGGTATTCTGATTCATTTCTACAATGTTACTATACCCATGAGGGTGCTCAGGAGAGGCTAAAAATTATGTTAAAAATGTTCCCATTACTGAATGTGTGGCTTCTATAGAGCATGCTCAGTTGAAATTCCTGACACAAACCTCCGGAGGATCATAGTCAAATATAAGCCCATTTGGAACGGTCGTAAACTCTCCCGCTGCTCCTCCCCCTTTACCTCTAAGTTATTCTACAGTTTGAGATTTCTTTCCATGTGGATAAAACGTAGCAGTGAAAGACAGCATTCTTTTCCTGCAAAAGTCACACACATGTTGCCCAGTCTTGCAGCTGATGATGTGATCAGCCTTATAAAAATCAGGCTTATAAAGATAAGCCTTCATCAAACTAAGCTATAACTAATTATTAATATAAACAGTGAGGCAGGGGAGAGTGATATGAAGTTTTCCTGCCTTTTACTCACAAAGATCAGACATAGGATTGGGTATGACTGGTACAAACCCAATCACACTGTCACCAAACAAAACACTATCGTTTAGCTTTGCATCTAGGACTCCCCCATTTTTGCAGGAACCACAAGATAATAGCAGGGCACTATGACGGAAGAACTCTATTCCCATATGCACTGGAAATGGCACAACTCTCTTAGAAAAAAATCCAATCCTTCTTTTGAATCATCTTTCCAGGCTGTCTCAAAAAAAAAAAAAAAAAAAAAACCAGGAGAAAAACCCTGGAAGAAAAGGGTTGACTTACGAGTGTGGAACAGAATGTTTTTCCAATATTCTTTCCTTCGTAGAAATAATGAATTTGATAGCAGTTAAAGTATCAAGATGAATCCAGCCAGGATCCTTCCAGCAAACTCATTCATCGTGGCTGTTTTTTCTATCATATCTTCTTGTAGCTAGATAATCCCTTTCCCATTCCAGTTCAAAGAGGTTTATACATACTACCTCATTAACTTCACAAAGGGCTGTGGGAGCTGGGGAGCTGGTCTGTCAACCAATACAAGACCTGGGAACAGGTTGTCAAGTGTTAAGCCATGCAACTGAGTTCATAAACCAAGATTTCTGATGGTTTCTTTTTCCTCTTACCTCTGTTAATGACTCCATAGGTCCTCATATAAATGTATTGTCAACAGTCAAAATTAAACAGGAAGTGGACCAATTCTCTGGGAATTATCTTTATCTTAATTCTCTAGGAATTATCTTTATCTAGGAATTATAATATACCCTCAACCAGGATAATTCCAGCAAGAATAATTTGAATTAACTAGCTACTTTGGCCTAGCTTTTTACCAAATAAAGTGAGATAAGTAGCAACAAGTCAATATCAAACTGGCTATTTATCTACATGAATTTACCAGATAACTGCTCAGTCCTCGAGATGACTTCTCTTGGGTGATTCAAACATTTTGAGACATATTTTCATCTGTAATTAATCTTTATACTTGATACAGTCTCTTTACTTCATTAGTTAAGCTCAATATCAGGGAAAAAACTTTCTGACAGATTCATAAATATTCAGAAATATAATATCAGGAAATAAATATGTTTCCAATGTTTTATATATATATATATAGAGAGAGAGAGAGAGAGGGAGAGATCTATATCTCTATCTAAATATGTTTTAATTTATATATATGTATTATATATGCATATATAAATATATGGGGAGAGAGAGAGAGATCTATATCTATACCATCTATCTATCTATCTATATCTATATGTGTATATATAGAGAGAGAAAACACTGGAAACATATCATAAGGAAGAATCCCACACAGGCCCATAGAGAGATAGAATATGTGTCTGAGCCTACTTGCTAAGGTTATGAACCATATTATTAGAATATTGGTTATGGCACAACTATAAAATGGAAGAAGTGAGCTTTAACCAAATTCCTGCAGTGTGTGTATTAACTTCCCTAGATACCCTCTAGTACACTTAATTTTTTTTTTCCCACTCCACTGAAATAGTCAATCAGATCTAAGTGAGTGAATCACTCCATTTGGACGAGTAATGAATATGCATCAACTGGGCTCTGTAATAAGTACAACATGGGGACCAGAAGTTGAGGGATACAATGTACTACAGCCATCAAAGAGTTTGAATCTTGAGTTCATCATCTATATCTCCACTTTTCAACCTATCTCTGCTCCTTGTCTTAACAAATACTATTATCATTACCTATTCAGTTGGCTCAAGCTTGAAACTAGTGACTCCCCTCTCTTCCTCATGGTCCCTCACACATGGTAAAGTCCTAATTATGATGCCTCTTTATCAGTTCTGGAATCAACCTTACTGCCATTACCCACATTTGCCATTGTCTACATTAGAATCTGAATTGTTTAGCTTTAAGCTGCCTCACCTCTTTCCAATCCATCTTAATAGCTGTATACTAAGATGTCAACTCAAAGTCCAAATATGATATTGCCATACTTCACCTCGAAATTTTTCTCTAGCATTGCATTTTCTTTAGGGTGAAGTGTAAACATGGAATAAAATGTCCTTCATTATGTCCTATTTTGACTCTCCAACCTTGTCATTTTTTATTGTACTACCCCCACGGATGGCAAAGGCTGCCCTATGTTCATGAAAACCCATTTAGGTTTCAACTGTTCACAGAGCTAGACTACATGTCCCAACATCTTTTACAATTAGTGGTACCCATATGACCAAAGTCTGACCAGTGGAATGTGAGTAGGAATGATATGTCTCTTCTGCATCAGAGTAGTTAAGACATGGGTGTGTCTTTCCCATGGTGTCTTTTTTCCCTCTGTCTGCTAAGTGAGGACTTAGAAAAAGGTAGGCATATAATACAAGGGAAGCATGGATCCCTGAATTATTACATTGGAAACTGCCCAACCAGGAACACTGGAAGTGAATTAGAAATTGTGGTTTCTCTTTAATGGCAATTAGCATCCTCTCAGTTTCCACGTAATTCCATCAACTGACCCCAGCTACCTACTTCTCCTGGAAATGTTTCAGGTGCTCACTCAGTTCCAGGTTTGGCACGTGCTATTGAGCATCTAGAAATCTCTGCCCTCCCTGCTCCTTACATTTCTCTCACTCCTGATCATCTGTCAGTTTTCAGATTAAACTCCACTTCTGAAAGCTACCTTTCCCAGAGGCCATATCTGTACCAAAGTGTGATCTCATAACATCTCGTACCTACCTTATTTAAGCACTTACTAAACACACGGTATTGTAATTGACTTTTTATCGCTCTCTTCCACTAGATCTAGCGAGGTACCTTCTCAAAAAGCAGGTCTGTGACTTGTTCACTGTTGTGTATTTAGCAACTTACATAGGGTCTGATATAGTAAGCATTTATCTTTGAATCAATAAATGATTATCCTGTTTGTTTTCATTCAGTTCACAAAAATGCATTGACACCTTATATGCTAGGCTCTATACTAGACAAAGTGGATATAGTGGTGAACAAAATAATTAAAGTCCCTGCCCTCATAGAGCTTAACAGATAGTGGGCAGAAGATACCAACTGTGAGAAATGCCAAGTAGGAAAATTATACAGCAAATAGGAGTGTCAAGGGTGGGAGGACTAATTTGGCTTATATAGTAGACCTTCCATGGCCTTGAATTCTGAAATACAGTTTGCTCTTATTCTGTGGGCAAATTGCCTCCATTATGATTTGTGAGTGAGAGAACAATGTCAGTATGACACAGAAGTTGCATTGGTTCAGGCACAGTTTTTTTCCCTAGTGTGTTGATATTTTGTTCCTCCAAGTTCTCGCACAGCTGAACCCAGCAGGAGTGCACAGGAGTATCAAACAGAGCATGATGGCCATTCACCCCATGCTCTTGCTCTTAGCTCAGTCTGGCCACATGTTCTGTCTTGGAAATAGTATTGCATGTTCTCCCTGATGGGTGTGCATTTTCTCATTCTCTCTATAACTCAGCAACCTCAACATTTTGTTAAAATCCTTTCTTGTAAGCCTCTGACTTTCGAAATTTCTTAATTTCATGAAACTACCAAAGTTTTAAGTGGTCTATCCCAAACCCATCCTCCTGTGCACCCTGCTAATCTTCTGTGAATGTTATGAAACACATGGGTTTTCAGAGATGGGTTTTTCACATGGGTTTTTCTATGTACTGTGTTCCAGCAGAAATCCCCCTACCTCCCTTCCTTCTTAAACTGCTTCTGTGGAGCTTCCTCTGGAAGTTAATAGGTGCTCTGCTCTTCTTGCCATACACCAAACATTGGGCTTGTCATTTGGTTCCATCTGTGTACAGAAAACCTGTCCAAATCTACTTGTCTTACTGTGAACTTGGCCTCTCCACCCAACTTGGTAAGAGTTTTCTGTACAAGACATTTCAAACTGTATGTACTGTCACTAACAGAAATGAAATGTGGAGAAGACAATTCAGCTTATCATCTTGCAGTGGCAGAGCTCTATGCCTGGTTTCTTTGTCACACTGGGTAATGCCACTATATCAGCAGCCAGCCACGCAGGAAATCTTGGAGTAATTGTCAACTCATCATTGTCCTTTGTTCTATAAGATCCATTTTCTCCAGCTCTTGCTGTAATTGTACTTATACTCCCCAAATATGGTTCTTCACTCTGCTTTTACTTTAGTCCCTTATTACATGTTTCCTATTAAAATCCTCTCATCATCAGACTTTGTGTGTCCAGTTACAGTGTAACACAGGAGAATGAATGAGTTCTGGGGCCAGACAGTCCTGCAGCAAAACTTTGCTTTGTGGGACCTATGGCAGATTATTCAACCTGTCTGAATCTCTATTTTCTCATATGCAGAGTGGGAATAATAATGCATATAGTGCGCAATTCTTATGATATTTGAATGACTACATATACATTAAAATGCACATGTCAAAAACCTTAAATAATCAGATTAAAAATAATTGGACAAGTCTTTGCTAAAAAAATAAAGACTTAATATTATATTTAAAAACAAGCTGTTAAGAAATTGGCTGAATGCTCAGTAGAAAAATAGAAGATATGAATTGATACCTAAAAGACTAAATAGAAGATACTAAAATTAGGGAAATCATACTAATAACCAGACACATGCCAATAAAATATCTATGAGATACTATTTTATTATAAAATCAGTGAAGAATAAAATAAGAAAACCCAATATTGTGATAAAGGTCTATTAAGCAGAGACCTTAACTATTAGGAGTTTAATTAGTACACACTGTCTTGAAATCTTTTTGCAAAATTTATCAGAGCATTTGCTTTTCTAAAATTTTGACTTAGTAAATACCTTTCCAGAAAGTTCATACCACTGGCATTCTTAGAATTCTCTTTTCCTGGGAGAAAACATAAAATAAAATATAGGGCAATCTCGCCAAGAAATTATGATATATGGGGTCATATAGCTAAAATAATTTCTTGGCTAGTACCCTTTGAAAATGAGAGCATTTTAAATAGACAGCATGCCTTGGTCCCACTTTATGTGATAGGTTTACTATGTACAAATCAATTAGAATCTAACTATGAGATGTTCATGCATTTATATGCATGAAACAAACTCACTTTGTTTAGCAGATAATCAAGAGAATACTGTTCAAGTATGTACTTTAAGCTAGGTTACCAGATGTGTAACAAAAGAAGAAAATGTCCCTTATGTCTGCCCTCACACCTTTTTTGCTGCAATATTCTCAAACTTTTAACATCTAGAATGTTTGCTATTCTTTTACTTTTACTTTTTTTTTCAATTTTTCTTTCAGTGATTTAAAATTTTAAGCCAATTATCTTGCTAATCCATCTCATTTTCTAGGGTAGCCCCATTCCAAGAGTTCTTTGAATCCATTACCGGTTTGATCTACTGAATTTTTACTACCCATAATCCACTCACGTTCCCTTTCCCCTCAACGAGCTTAGATTCCATGTTACATCATTAAAAACACTACGTTACATAAACTCCCTTGCTCCATCTATCTCTTCACAGTTCTTTCCTGCTAAATCTAACTCCCTGTTTACATCAGATTCCACACCTCTGGTAAACATGGATGGTAGAAAACTCACAGCCATCTTGACAGGTTTTACTTTTGATCAATGACCACAGACTTCAAGTGAGGCTTCACCTTGCCTGAAAAGCCTAGTACATTTTCCCAGTCAATTTACATTCCTTTTCTCTGAAACTACTTGTCTTCATTTTCCCTCCTTTTTCTTCCAATCATCAACACCTCTTCACTCCCTGAATTTCAGATTATGACTTTGTTCCCTATACTAAGAAAATAGAAGCAGTTGGAAAAGAGCTTCCTTATCCTCCCCCTACTAAATCTGCAACTAATTTGATGATGAAGGATTCATTTTTTTTTCCTCAGCAGCAGAGTGGAGCAGGCCCACATGATGAGTCTACTTTTATTCAATCTGTTTTCTTAAAGTTTACTTCAAGTCTTCGGCAAAATACTCAGAAATTGGCATTAGGACATGGCATTAGTATAAATGCTTTCCTGATTAACTCGTTTCCTTTAGTAAATCATGAATCTATCCAATGTTTCTGTGAAAGTCAGCCATAAAGTATTATATCACGGTACCATCTACCTAATACGAATATTCGAGTGTATGGGTCATGTTGCATAATGCATAGCATTAACATTAATCTAAGGACTCTTGTCTCTGCATTTTTCCTTCACAAAGTCTTTCCAATTCATAGCCTTAGATTATGATTCAGGAAACTACTAGAGAGGTGTGAAGCAGGAACCTGGTACAAATGCCCTCTTCGGTTTCCAAATTAGTTTCAAGATCTATACCCTTATGTAGTGCTTAACTGTGAAGCTGTGGCAGGATAGACCAGTCTTTAGAGCCCTGGTGCTTTCAGCACCGCCCGCATGTAGTACATGTGGGAGACAGTCACAGGAGAGTTGAGGAAAGCCTCCCGTGGCAGTCAGGGTAAGTAGAGAAAATATAAAGTAAGTTCAGGTGAGGAAAATAAAAGCATAAACAGGTTAAACAGATGAAATTTGAAACACAGCTTCAACCATGTAAAATAAATAAAGTGGCATTCCTCAACATAAAATGTCTTCAACAAGGGCACATTATAAAGGACAGACAGACATTTTCATCACTAGAGCCATTTTTTTTATGGCTCCCCAGAGTCCTTTGTCTATATTTTCTCCTATTTATTTCTTGCCTTATGTTTATAAATATTGCTAAAATAAAACAATAAGAAGGCGGTAGGATATGCTGGAAAAGAGAAAAAAAAAGGTTTGGATTCTAGCCTCATTGGTACTAGTGTGTGGTGTTGTGACCCTTAGCTTAACTATCTAAGACAGAGTTTCTTCATTTGTGAAATTAGGAAAATAAGATGTCTATAACCTCGCTATGTGGTACACATCTAATAAGTTATATGAGAAATTGACTACAGATATGCTTAGCCTACTCTGAAGACTATATACCTCTATTTTTAAGTCATTACATAAACGTTGCTCATTCTGTCAAGCTCCTTCTCCCGAGTGTTCCCAACCATTACTGTAGCAGCAGCTACATTTCTTGTGTTGATGCTTAAATCTCTATCGTGGGTCCAGAGCCCTCTTGTGCACACTCCAGTTTCTACATGTGTGTCCCACAAAAAGCTCAACCGCAAAGTGAGCTTTCTTTATTATTTTATCCCAAAGCATACCTTTCCCTTTCACTGCAAGTCTCACGAAACGGTGCTACCAACCACCAAGCCAGAAGCCTGATGATCATCCGAGGACTCTTTATTTTTTAAGATTTATTTATTTATTTATTTATTTATTTATTTATTTATTTTAGAGAGGGGCCCGCGGAGGAGCAAAGGGAGAGAGAATCTTAAGCTGACTTGGCACTGAGCCTGATGGGAGCTCCATCTAAGGACACCGAGATCACGACTCTGAGATCATGACCCAAGGGGAAACAAAGAGTCTGTCGCTTAACCGACTGCACCACCTAGGCACCCCTAGGGTTCTCTTTTTCTTCCACCTCCATTCCCAATACATGGGCCAGTTTTATCAGTACTATCTATTTAACATTTCTTTGTGTTGTTAGTGTTTGAATTAGTCTCTTGCTTCTTCCCTGCGTCTATCCCTCTCTGCGTCTCTAGTTGTGTTCTCCTTCAAATGAGTTTCACTATCACCGAAGCGCTCTGTCTGAAGACAAAATTCATTTTTCCACTTTGTAGGATACAAACTTCTGTGGCTCCCTATGACATACACGATGAGGTCCAAATTCCTTAGTGTGGTGTATTAGCTCCTCTAAGATCCTCAGACTCTTCTAGACTCTCATGCTCCTGTGAGCTCTGGTGATCAGGAGTTTGCAGTGGTGTGCACAGGATAACTTCCCAGGCTTTCCTGCTTCGCTAGCTCTGTTCCTTCATCCGAGAATGGCCTTTCTGCCCCAGCCACAGCCCAGCCCTTTCATCAACCCGTTGATAACCAGCTCATCTTTCCGGGTACCACTCAAGCATTACTTCAAAAAGCCCTTTCCGATACCCTCTTCCCAGACAGTACCAATCACTTTCTCTTCTGTATCTTATATCGACTTCTATCACATGTCCTATAATTCCCAATTCATGTGTTTACAAGGTTGGCTCCGTTTCTACAGTTCTCATTCCTTAAAGGCAACAACTGTATCTAATTCCTTGTGGTGTACTTGAAGTCTATGTCGGTCAGCTCGGAACACAGATGCTACACTCCAAGTTTGTAATTTGAGGAGTGCCCAGTAATGAGACTTATTTCAAGGGGTGTGGCAGGAACCTGGGGGACCGATAATGGCTACTTCAGGACTGGGAAGCTAACTTAGACGAAAGCCAGACTGGAGGACGGGGGCGGGGTAGCAATTACAGAACCCAGAGTGGGTAGTTCTCTGGAGAGGTCTCCTGGCCCAAGAGCTGTGGCCTTGGCTACAGGGATACCGTCAGTCAGAAGCAAATCCCACAGGGAGAGGACTGCGGTAATAAATCCTTCCTCTTCAGTGTCCTTCCTACCTGCCAGTGTCTCCTATATTCTGAACCCAACCCCGAAGCCGGAGGGAAATGAAGCCCATTGATGAAGTCTGTACAGTTAGCTTTTGCGGCGGCTCGGAGCACACTAGAACAACTGAGAAAAAGTATATAGTGCAGGGTTTAAAGAGGTTGACAGATGCGAATTGCTTGAAAAAGTGTATCTTGAGTGAAAATTCATATGCCTTTGTACAACTTGCACGCAACGGACAGTGAAGAGTTAAACACGAATGCTCCGAAATAGCAATTCTGCCGGCTTTATACAGGATTATGTTGTGCAGCCACTTAGCTGCTTCAGCAGAGAAATGCTTTAAAGGGAAAGAACAGGAAGCACTGGAGAGAAAGGTTTTGTCCTATTTCCTGGGGGGAGAAATGTATTCCTGGGGGTGTTACCCAGAAGGTGGTCCTTTCGGGCAAAATGGGGATGTTTATGGAGGATAGGTGCAAAAAAATTAGGAAAGCCTGCATATCACCGCAAATAAACAAGCAACATAACAAGAGTGATGTCTGAATGAGACTGCCATCAGCACGGGGATAAAGAGAAGTGAGTTTTGGTGATAGGTGGAGAGAAAAGGCAGCCATGTGACTAGAAAGGAAGGAGAAAACAGAGAAATGAAGTGAGATAATAAGGATTTACTGCAAGGAAAGTGGGCAGTGGAACCAGCAGGAAAATGAGGTATCTGCCGAAGGAATCTGTAAATCTCCCACAAAACTCATAACAACTGTGAGAGCCTTGGAATAGCATGTCTGCTAGCTGGGAAAGATTGTCCAAGAAATGACAGCCTGCTCAGCCTGCTCAGCCAGCAGGATCTGCAAGGACAGTGGAGGCTCTTCAAGAAGACAAGGAAATCAGATCAAAAGAGGAGAAGCTCTGGACCCGGGCCGTCCAAATATGAACTGGTGCATTTTCAACAGTTAGAGATATTTTTCATTGACTGTACACGTACAGATTAATTCTTTTCTAAACTATCATTTTTACATTCTGTGTATATGGAACCAGTTTCAAACACCTCAGGTGATTAAGGATCTAGTCATATGATGTCAAAATATCCTGCCCAGGTTTTGGTGTATGACAGAAATGCATGACTTCATAGAGGCCAGCAAGGAGAAATTCTATGAGGCAGTGTGACACAATACTTAAGGACGTGGACTTCACATCAGGCAGATCTTTAGGCCAATTCTTGCTCTACCAACGAACAGTTATGTTAACTTGGTTTCGGTCTTAGTTTCCTCTTCTGTACAATGAGGATAGTGCTAGACCCTTCTCTACATGTTTCTTATGGAGATTAGAAGAGTTACGGCATTTTAAGTTATACATAGCTAATGCACGTTAACACAATGCCTGGAACGTATTGTATGTTCAAATCCTAAACCATTATTACGTCTAATGGAGCCGACTTTTACTCGATTTGCATGAGGTTGGAAGGAAACTTATAAAAATTATTACATTTTGAAGATTGTAAAATAGCACACAAGTTTAAGATGCCATCATTATTACATATAATTATTTACAGCTTCAGGGAGTTGCTCTAAAATAGATTTTGAAAGTAGCAATTTGTAGTACCTCAAAATGCCACACCTATATTGGATTGTTGGATATAACATAGCTTTACAGTTATAGTGATAGATTCATGCAAAATATTATTTTATGAATTAACTATATGTTAATCACTATAATGCCATAGTGTCCCAGTTTTTTAAATCATATTTTTCTTGATTTATATGGTTTTAACAAATAACACAGAGAAACATACCATATTCCTATCATCTAAATCCTAGTCTCAAGAGTTATTCCACTTAACAAATAAAGCAACTATGTGCGTTTAACACATAGTGGGTGCTTCATATTGAAATTTTCCTGACTAAATGAGACGGGGTTTGATCAAAATTATGGTATAAGTCAGGAGTCAAACACATGAAATAAAATCCTAATGGTTAATCACTTTTAGTAAAATGAAAGTCTTTATAAATATAACCAATATATCTAGCTAAAACATGAACAGGTTTTAAATAGTGAATTAATGAGTTTGAGCCAAGAAAAACATTGTAACACCCTCCCTATTCGCTCACCACACTTCCCAACCACTTCCTCCCATGAATGAAAATTGCAGGGAAGCCAAAGTCCATTCTCGCTGGTTTTATTTATCATTGTGGAATTTATTTGCCATAACTTAAAAATGATGATTTTTGAGTTGAAACATTGTTTTTTTTTCCCCTATTCATTTCTATTTTCTCTTGATTCATTGTAGAAAAACAGTTTAAAAACAACATGTTTTTCACTAGGAGAAAAAGCAAAGGAATGGATTGATGATGGAGTCCTTCCTAGAAGTCATGGAGACTGTAGTGTGCCCAGAACTGCGAACTAGTTCTTGTGAAAAGTTGTAAGAAGAAGAATATGATATTTAATTTTCATTAACCTAAAATTTGTTGAGCACTTACTACTCTGTTAGATACTTTTCCCCCCCTCTGTTAGATATTTTTGAACGCTTTACATGTATGGCTTCATTTTTTTTTAAAGATTTACTTATTTATCTGAGAGAGAAAGAGCAAGCTAGCCAGGAAGAGGGGCAGAGGGAGAGAATCTTTCAAGCAGACCCAGCATTGAGCTCAGAGCCCAGGGCGGGGCTCGATCCCATGACCCATGAGATCATGACCTGAGCTTAAACCAAGAGTCAGACGCTTAACTGACTGAGCCACTCAGGTGCCCCTATATGGCTTCTTTTGAAGTTCATAACAACCGTAAGAGATTTCCAGGCTTACATGTGGAGTGCCTAGGCACAGAAAGGATGAAATCCTTGACTAGGATCATATAGCCAGTTACTAAGTGATAGAACCAAGATTTACACCTAGGCTGTCTTGCTCCAGAGTCCATACTCTAAACCACAATCCTGTGTTGCACAGAAAATGTATTCTGGCTAAAATATAAACAAATCTGATTTTTTTTTTAAACCTAAAGTACATAATTCTGTTGCTTTACACCACCATGTTCTTGCTTATGCTGCCAAGCCTGTCCCTCTGTTTTCTTTCCTTGTCTGACTGCTGTTCATCCTCCCAGACTCAGCTTGGTCACAGCCTCCTTTAAGATTTCCTTGGGACAAACAAAAGGCATCTGCTCTGTGCTCCCAAGTAAACCATTGCATAACTGCACTAGAATTCTTTATTCATTGCTTCTCTGACAGTTCTCACGGCTACCTTGTGTCAGGCTCTGTGCTGGGTATATGTATCATTTAAAACTGGTTGTTTTAAGAATCTCTATCTTTGAAGGCAAGCCTTATTCAATTTTGTATCTCCCGAGCCTGGTAAAATGGATGGCACATAGAGTCCTTAATATTTTTTTAACCAAAATAAAGATTAATATGCTGTATTTAGTTACATCAATATCAATGATCCATAACAACAGATAAGGCTTGTTGAAGACGAAGAAAATGTAAGTAGAGATTCAGACAGGATTGCAAACCTTTGCTATAACCAACTTCCAATAATTTGTTCCACTAACATGTTCAACATTTTTAAGTGCTTCTATGTGTCAAGCCCTGTGTTAGGTACTGAAAAGAATATGTATATCAAAAAAGAATAAGGTTTATTGCCAGCTCACAAGAAGCACATGGTCTACTGGGAAAGGATAGAGTATGGACCAGGGCATTTAAAATGAATGTGATAGTGATGGCTTTAATAAAGTTAGAAAAAGAAAGCACTTTGGACTGGAATGATAAGGAGTGCTCCCAAGAAGAGAAGGCATCCAAATTACAACTTGAATTATACAGAATTCCAATTAATAGCAAGAAGATCCTAAACAGAAACATTGTAGAGGAATAATATTTTGAGATATTATCTAAGATTTGCCTCTTGAAATTGTATTTCCTTTGACTCTTTGACTCCTTCTTTATTCCTCCTCTCTTATTAGGGGAGAGATAGGATATCACAATATACAAAGAAAAACCTTTGATTTAAAAAAAAAAAACCCAAAACCAAAAACAAAACCAAAAACAAAACCAAAAACAAAAAAACCTTTTAATCTCAAAAGGCAAGCCTTTTTGCAGTGAAAGAAACTAAGCCCTGAACCTTTTAAGGCATAAAGTTTATGCCATAAACAAGGAATAAAGAACCAGACCTCCCCACTCAGACTACATAAAGATTCCACAGAGTGAGAAAAATGGAAGATAACCCGAAAGGAAGCTCAGGCTTAAATTCAACATGTTAGGTTCCTGGAAAGGGCCCTGTACTCTGCCACCACCACCACCGCCCCCCCTTCAACTTTGGAAGGTATAATTAAACACGTAGGATTGAGATACCAGAAACAGGATTGGATATAATCAAACCCAAGGATAGGAACAGTAAGAGCCAGCCTTGATCAGGCACTTAATAGGGCCAGGCATTATTCTTACCAAATTTTGAGTCATAACCAGCTTAAGAGGGATTTGCCATTATAGTATCACCATTTTACAGATGGCACAACCAGGTCACAGAGAGTTTAAGTAATTTATCCAAGTTCATGCAATTGGAAATGGCAGAGTTGGTGTTTGAATCCCCGCAGTCTGATTCTAAATAGTGCTTATAACCATCATGCTATCTAGGGAGACACAGAATTACCTAAGATTTAGTTTCTAACACCAGCTAGGATTAGGGATGGACTTGAAAACAACAAGTTCAGTTACAGAAAAAGAAAGAAAGTTGCATTTTCTGGAATGACTGAACTGTGAACATCATTATCATCATAATGGCAGCTTTCATGTGAATGATCTCTTTTAATTCTTCCAGTGGCTATATGAGTGCAACCATTATTACCAATTTAAAGATGAACAAGTGGGCAATTATATATATTAACTTGGCCAAGTTACCATAGTTAGTAGGTGGCCCATCAGTATTTGAACTCATGCAGTCTGACTCCCAAATCCATGTTCCCAATCATGCCATCCATTTATTCAGGAAATGGCTACTGTGATGCTCATGAAAATGCTTAGATCTCCTGCTATAGGATACGTGAATGACCGGGGCCCCAACGCCGTCCCTCTAGGTCTTCCTCCACATTCACTCTAATGTTACACCTGCTGGTTGCTCTTATCCATGACCGAGCATGGCAAGGTAACACGTGGGACTTCTCCAATGTGGACTTTGGTTCAAGAACTACCACTGGTCTAACCAAATCTTTATTAGAACTGTCCTGTTGTCTGAGATTCTTCCTACCTAATTCCCCATCCTGCCTGTGTTCTGCCACAGCTGTTAAACCTGTATCATGAGGCAATGCTTACCCTCACTGATTGCTGCTCCTTTCCCCAATGTCTCTTGCATCTCTAACCTTCTTTTGACATCTGCTTCTCTGCAGATCCCAACTGTACAAGTGTAGATCTACTGTACTGAGAGGGTCCAATAAAATGAGTGGTAAGATGGGGATTTAGATACAGCTTATCTTAATCACTGAGTCTGAATGGAAGGTGGTTAAGAGAAAGTCCCTGGTACAAGGCCCAACTGCTAAAGATTTCACTGGGTGATGATCTGTCTTTCAGGTATAATGGTTCAGAAATTTGAAAGACAGTAGAGTTGGCTGGTTACTGCTAAATTGTATTGACATTGACACCCTACAAATGGTGAGGCACCAAGGACAATTAACAAGTAGTTAATAAGTATGAAAGCCAGAGAGACTCTTGGTAATCAACAAAAAGCTTTTGACTCCTGGAATGGAAGAGCAGAACACTAAACAGCAGATCAAACATTTGATAGAGTCACAGAGTTCCAGAGACCTTAGAATGCTCAGAAAAAGCAGATCTGTAATACCAAATTCAGGGTCCTGGTTGGGAAAACCAGGGATCTTGAAATATGGGATAAGAGCACACAGATGGATGTTCTTGAGCATGTTGGCTTTGCATGGACACTTAGAGCTTGCAGAGGTGGCCTACAGCTCTGCCCCCCACCCCCCACCCCCGCCATGGTAGAAGAGGCTACAGAGGCCACTATTCGGCAAGGTAGCAGGTGTCTCCTAAGGACCTAGTGTCAGCACTTCTCCTGGCTTCTAGGACCATGACTAAGGTTAAATCCCAGAATTACCCAGCTGAGTGTTGCTTGATAAGGGAGGAAAAAGACTATATTCAAATGTATTTGTAAGAATTAGCAGGTACCGGCAAGAGCCCAGAAAGTAGCCCTGGGGTTGCATTTAGAAAGTGCTTGATCAAGAGGGCCAGAATATAAGACTGGATAAGGAAGAGTTCATTGACTTGGGGAAAGGGATGCTTTCTTCAGACTTAACTTTCTCCAGATTTAGCATTCTGACAAAGGCCCTCAGGGAATGGGCAAATTCACTGCTTGCGTGGATCAGCCTAAGTAGATCTTTCTTGGAACTGTGTGGCCATCCAACATTCATTCCACCCAGCCTTCAGTCCTGCACTGTCTCACACAAGCATCACACACCCTTTGTGTCCTGAAGGTTCTCTCACCTTCTCCTGCTCCTTCCCATAATAAATTTCTTGCACCTATAATCCTGTTGTATTGTCTGCTTCTGGACAGACTTATACTAACACAAAAAGGAAACACAGCCATAGGTTTTATTGGAGCAAAAATAGAAAACGAGGTTGAAAACTAAGGTCTGGATCGGATCATGCACCTAAAAAACCAGGCTGAGAAATCGTGTCTTAATCCCCCAGTGAAGTGTCATAGTAAGTAAACTGATGAAGATTTATAGTAAGCATTTAACATAAACCAATGGGTTTATGGGTATAATAATTCGGGACTTAGGGTGAGAAAAGAAAAAAGGATTAGGAATCAAACATTTGAAAAATCATTTAATGTTTTTTTAAATGTGAGGTCATAATGCATCTATGCTTTGTGTGGATGGGTGGGGTAATTATATTAAAATGCTTGACTAAGAAAAAGGCAAATAATAGAAGATCAGTAGGTTCCCCTTTTCATTTTGCCTTGGAGCTATCCTAGAAACCCAAAGGCTGGGTTAGGAGGCTCTGTCATTCACCCTTAGCAGATCTCTGGTAAAATAAGAGACGCGACAGCGTCCATTTAAGAAAGTGCTACCTGATTAAATATGAAAGGTTACTATCTTTACAAATGAATGCATTTCATTTACAAATGAATCATCACATGTACTATTGACATCTGATAAAAAAATCATTAAGTTATTAAAAAGAACTCTGTCACCAGATGAAACAGTGCTTCCAGGACTGAGGTGGGGGAGGAGGGAGACCTCAACAGAGTAGGTTACTGTCAAAGTTGCTCAGGATTGTTTAGTTTTGTTCTCAGTACTTCCCGCTTTTTGAAATACTTTCTTCTTAGAAAACAGAAAATAATTTGTAAGGATATCAGTCATTCCTTTAAAAAAGTAAAAAGATTTTAATGGACTCCTGTCTCACATTTAGGTCTTTCAACCATTTTGAGTCTATTTTTTCTGTGTGGTGTAACATAATAAAATTAAATTAAATTTTTTTAAAAAAGCAAAAAGAACTAAAATAAATGTCATGCTGATATTGTCAGCATCTAATATACGTGAGGCTTATTGAAATGTATGTTTGGAGTCTACTTTAACTGTATACTTTTTTTCAGTTGGAAGCTTTTGAAAAATGTAGTATTTTATGTAACCGCATACGTTTGTGACCTATTGGCGACATTAACTCTAAAGAGTTACCTTTTTATGAATGACCTGAGAAGAGGATCCATTTAGAGAAGTTGACTTCCTCACCCTAAAGAAGAGATATGCAAATACGTGATTGAACATAAACATATGGTAAATATTATAGAACAATAAAAATGGTAGTAGTTATATTTGAACTATCTACTATCAAATGACATAAGAATACTTTCTGTCAACTAATCAGTTAGACTTTGAAATATGTAAATTTACCAATGCTATCAATGTTGTAGACATAAATGTCTTGCTTTTAGGATGAATACCACCATTTAAAAAAAATGGTGTTTATTATATGTGAGTATGTATTCTACTAATGACTCAAGAATAATAAATAATTTGAAAATTCATAAATATGGATAAAGACTCATTATTAAGCCTAACCATTTATTTTAAATAAGATGTTCCAATTAGATTGAAAGCATTCATTGTCATAAATAAAAGAAAGCATAATTAAATTTCCTACAAGCATATTTAAATGTCACACTTCTTAGATTTTACAGCAGTGCTCCTGGATCAAACTTTTCATGTTGATATCTGTAATAAAGATTTTTTTTCACAAATAAATATCAATTTTTAGTCCAAAAAATGATCTTACTAGTCAAATATAAAGAGAACCCTAATTCAGGATTTTATAAATTATTCTTTCTTAACATTAGCTATTTTAGGTGTTTGATATTTATACATCTATATTTTAATCTCTACATGTTTATATCAACATAGAAGGTCAAATTATCCAAAATTTTATCATTCTTTTCTTCTATTCCAGATTGGAGAGCAAGAAGAAAAACATATATGTATAAGAATCAAATATAGGCTGTATAAAGCAAACATATTATTTAATTACGCGAAGATTTTTTTCAATGTTGAATGTTTCATGTTTCCCTGTTAATGAATAATGAGAATTGATTGTAACTAAAAACCTAGTAACAGGCATAGCTGAATCTGTGTGTTTAGGAGATCTTGTTAGATGTCTTTTTCTCTGTCTCCAATCTAGGCTTGAATCTGTTTAGCTTCATTTTCAGGAAGATTCCCACTCTTGGGAAGGAGCAACATGGTCACCAGCAGTTTCAGTCATACCATATCCCATTTTGGCAACCTTAGCAGAAAAAAATATTTCACTTTCTGCAGTGGTTTCTGAGAGAGAGAAAGAGAGGCCCAGAGAGAATCCTGGTTTTACTAGACATGTGTCTTGTCACTATCCCTGAATCACCGGTCCATATGTTTATTAATCAAGATGGGCTCATGTACTCCCTCCCTCAGCCCCAAAGCTACCAGTGTGGAGTCAGTCTACCTGAACCACAGAGACAGAGAGGAGAGGAGGATCTCTCACGTGTTGGCAACAAAGAGAGTATGGATTTGAACACTTAGGAATACTGCCTGTTTCTCTCACAAGATTATAGGCCCCTCTCTCTTACTGTGTACTTCTTCCTTCTCTAGCTAAGAGATTAAAGTGCAGGCAATGATGAGAGTTTCTATTTCTCCATGTAGTGGACAGTTATTTCATTTACCTGCCCTGCATTTACTCCCCCATTTTGTGGTTTTGACTCCACTTTTCCTCTGACACAGATCCTCCTCTCCTCTCAGTAAAGTTTAGAGTGCTACATTTCCTAGTTCTCCGTATTCCTAAGTGGAAAGTCCTGTATGCAGGATTTACACTTTCCTTTTCAACAGAGAGCAAGCATATTAAGCTGTCACTACCACTCATGGTACAGTTTCTTCAAATGTGCCATCTTTGTTTTCATACCAATGTTCTTACAATCATTTAAGTGTTTTATGATGTATGGTTTTACTATTTGATAAAATAATAGCGCAAAATGGGAAATGTGGCTCTGCTGTTCCTAGGAACAGCAAATATGACTTTTGTCATGAGCGTAAAGTAATTGAGTCCGAGATGAAAAACATTTAGTAGGCTGAAACTAGTACACCTTTGGCTTCAGTCATACTCATTGTACTCATTGGGCCAAATCTAGTTGAGATGTAGCTTCAGTGATGAGGCAGCAAATACAATTAAGGAATTTGTGTGAAATGCACGTTAAAGTTGGTGGCTAAAATCCGATCTGTATTTTGAGATTTTGTGATCTTGTCTGACTTCTCTGAAACAAATCATCTCATACATAAGCCTATAGCTAATCAATATTTGCACACATTTCTGTAAAGCAATGGGGTTACTCATGGAGACCCACAGACATAATGTTGTTGCGTGTGCCTGTGTGTTGTATGTGTGTGTTTGTGCATATACATGACTAATTAATAAAAATGGATCTTTCAAGTTAACCAAATAGAGTTATCACACAATTATACAGAAATTAATTATCCTATTAGGATTCCAGTGAACATCTCCGTTTCTCTGCCTCTTCCCTCCTGCTTCTTCCTTGCCCATTAACCCTTCAATAAAACATCATTTGGCAGACACTAGTCATCATTTCCTTTTCTTTTGTCTCTCCTTTCCTCTCTTTCTCTTACTTTCTCTTCCTTCTCTTTCCCCTTATTTAGTTCTTCCTTGCTACTCTTCTTTCATTCATTTTCTTTTCCTTGTCCAATGTCACCTTTTTGTTTATGGCAGTCACGCTCTGATTTGCCCTGGAGAACTGCTATTCTTTTATTCTCAGTAAATGTAGTTAGAAAAGTCTATCTCCATTCATTTGAGATCTTAAGCATAGCCTAAGGTTAAGCAAAACTTGCATATTGCATTTGCATAAGGTTACCAAAACTTCTCTGTTTAACAGTGACGGGCTAAGTGTGGGGCACATAATCTAACTTAGGCCAACTGAATCTGCCAAGAAATTCTTGGGTTTTTGCTGGACATGTCTGGAAAGAAAAGTTTTCCCTATGCAAGAATTCCTAGCAACGAAAAATAAACATTTAGAGGTAGTAGAGGCCACAGAAACAGATGAGGCCTCAGAAGAAAGCTGACAGAAGAAAGGAGTACTATGGAGGAAGAGAGAATAAGATAAAACAGTGTGATCCTTGCTTTAGTCTTCTCAGGACCTTTCAATTTGCTGAGATAATATATTCCTTATTATTTAAGCCACTGTGAGCAGTTACACTTTCTACTTTCTTTAAGGAGTAGATGACTCTGAAATAAAAGATTATGAACAGTGCCATTCTCAGAAACTGGAACTTCATTTACTCTTCTAGAAAACAGGAAGGCTAATTATATTGAATCTAATCACCTGATTTGGTGGTTCTAAGCAACTCAAGCAAAGACTGAGAAAGTTGGGAATAAGGTTATGCAGACATGCATACGTTAGTTTTGTTATATTATCTGTTATTTATTTGTCTCTCCTTTTCCTATCCAGCTCTGCTGTACATTCTAATTTGACTGTGAGCATAAAGCAAGAAGTGACACAGTTTACTTCCTCTTAATGCCTTAGGATTTCCAGTGAAATGTCTTTTCAAATTATAACCCATTATTTAAAAACCTGTCTACCCGCTAGTCTCTAATTTAACCAGTAAGTAGTGTAGAAGTCATTTTTTACTTACCTTTCTTTTTAGAAGTAAGTAGATAAGACAATCACCTACTATACAAGTAGCAAAATGATCAAAAAGGGCTATTCAGGGACACCCCGATGGCACCAAAGAGCTTCACTGCCTTAAAGTTCACAGAATAAGACATAGTAACTTCATGCCGTGAATAAAATGCAAATTTATCTTCCAATTCCAATTGATATTCTAGAGTTTACTATTGGTGGCAGCTGTAGGGACAATTAAAGAATTCTAATTAAAGTTAGTTGAAGCGGATGAAGCCTATACCAGATTCTTCCATCTGATGCAGTTTCTAACTCTTAACGACAGAAAAGGATCAACAGTCATTTTAAATCTAAATCAGGAGCAGGTTTATTTACCTATTACAAGCCACTTCCACTAATAACATAAGGAATGCATACATAGATTATGTAATGGAGGATGGAAATGTACAACATTGGCAGCATGCATGATGATTACTGACAAGAATTAATCAGCATTCCTCATGCCATACACAATGCAGTTAGAATAGAAACAGCAAATCTGTTCAAGTAATGCAAACAAGCTGCATAAAAGGCTAAACAAGTAAAAGTATATCATCAGCCATGACTCAAATTACATCTTTAAATTGTGTGCCAGCTTACTTCAAATTGGCCATTTAAGAACTCAGTCTCTGACAGACTTTATAAACTGGAAAGCACTACATCTTCTCAGGTCCACAGTTTTGTTATGGTGTGGGAAATACATTTAATAATTCAGCCTGTAAATTAGCCCGTACTTGATACAACAGATAGAGTGATGTGGATCTTTATGTGATGTTTCTCTTAGTGATGAAATCGGTTGGTAAACCTCGGAAATTCTATATCCTCAATGACAATGTTGCCCACGCTCCCTAAAGAAAGTATAGATTGTGGTCGTATTGCTGAATTATTTTCAATTTTTTTTTTTATTCATGACATTTCATAAAAGCCTCAACATTCTCTACCAAACTGTGAAATCAAGCATTTCAGTTTTTGTTGTAGTCATTGCTCATTTCTTTTTTTGTTCTGGATATACTGAGGTTCCTCAGGACTTTAATGGACTGAAATAATTACCATTCAGTTCTTTCAGATTTGGAGCTACTCATTGTTTAGTCCTCAGAACTCTGGCAGAAAGGATTCAATGGAAAACTTCTGGTATGTAGAAATTTCTGTCAAATGGTAGGTTTGAAACTGAAACTCTAGTCTAAGGAGATCCTGGTACAAAATGCTTTCTCTTGCATACAAAATACAAAGACACACTTCTCTCTTAACCACTCTCCCTGCAATTCATTTAGGCTATGAATGAAAACATGCATGACTAACTCTGTGATTAATCAATGGTAAATAACAAAAATAGTACGTATTTGAAATTTCCATTCTAATATTTTTGTACTAATGAGCCGACTTCTTCCCTTGTGAAGGAAAGTTTGGGCAAATTTGAAAATCTTATTTCTGTCTCATGACTAGGAGTCAACCAAACAATCTCAATTCTCGGTTTGTGGTTTTAACATCTATGCACTTTCTGTTCAAACATTTTGGTCCCTGAGGTGTTAAATAAGAGATCCTAATTTCATCTCCTTTAATGGAATCACTAACAAAAATTTAAGAACACAAAGATAAATTACGTTCGACCAAGTATAGTAAAACTGTGCTTATTTTTTTATTGCATTAATTCTGGTCAACATCAAACTCTGAACTTGATGTATTTCTCTTTGTGTTATGAGAAAAGTCATATGTAATGATGGCATTAGAATGTGTACATATAAACATAACCAGTGAGTGCAAGCTTCTGTGTGCGATGGAGATGGCATAAATTGAGGGGGATGAAGGCTAAAGACTGGGCTAATTCAAGGTTAAAAGAACATGGGTCACCGGGAAGAGGGGGAAATGGAAGAATGTATCTGCAGAATTTGTCCTTGGGTTTCCATTTCTTCTCTACCTCGGTCAGTGTGGGAGATTGGCACCAATCCAATCACGGCTACAATACAGGTCAAGTACCACTGTGACAGGTGAGTCCAAGATCTCCGTCCTTGTCCTTACCTTCCCTTACCTACCCGGAGTTTAATAATCTCATTTAGGCTCATTATTTCCCTTTAACGATTTATTTACTTGATAGAGACAGAAAGCGCATGCACACATATGTGCACGCACGCGGAGGGGCAGAGGGAGAGGGAGAGAATCAGCAGACTCCCCGCTGAGTGTGGAGCCTGAAGCAGGGCTCATTCCCAGGACCCAGAGATCATGACCTCAGCTGAAATCAAGGGTCAGATGCTTAACCGACAGAGCCACGCAGGTGTCCCAAGGGTCATTACTTTTAAATACCACCTAGAAGCCCATCCTATAACCCTACCTTGAACTCCAAGCCCATGCCAGTTGTATGCTTGACACCTTTATTTGAATGTCTTGAGAAACGGCTTAAACTTAATAGGACCAAAACCAAAATTCAGTCTTCCCCATCTCAGTAAATTGCAACTTCACTTTTCCAGTTATTCACATCAGAAGCCCTGGCGTTATTATTAATTTTTCTTATTTACATACCTAAAGCCCTACCTGTCTACAAATTCTATTTCCTACAATCCAAACTAAATGCTGAATTCAACTGCTTTTTACAACCTATTTTACAACCTGTTTACTTCTTTGTTTTGACAGAATGTAAATAAATTCTATGAGGACAGGGATTTTTGTCTTATTTGCATATGCATATATTCTAGTTGCCTGAATGAGTGACGAGCACATGGTAAATGTGTAATGTATATTTACTGAATGAATTAATTCATTAATAATTCCTAGGAAGAGTTACAAGTTACTTTAAGGACCTATAATAGGTGAATTTGACATAGTCACAAAAATTAGAACTTCCTTTTTAAAAGTGAAGCTTTAGTTAAGTTCTGAGTAATGGAGAGGCATTATCCAGGAGAATAAAGAAGAAAGAACATTCTAAATATTAAAAACAATGTGGGGAGGAGCGGAGCAAGATGGCGGAGGAGTAGGAGCCCTGGATTTCGTCTGGTCTCAGGAATTCAGCTGAATAGGGACCAAACCATTCTGAACACCTACGAACTCAACAGGAGATCGAAGATAAGAATAGTAACAACTCTCTGAACAGAAAAGCGACCACTTTCTGGAAGGTAGGACGTGCGGAGAAGTGAATCCGAGGCGATATTCGGGAGGATAGACGGCGGGGGAGGGGGGCCTCCGTCGGCTGCTTCTGGCAAGTGCTAGAGCCTCGGAGCACAAAATCGTAACTTTTAGAAGCCGGCCCCACTGAGGGACGTAGCTCCAGTGGCTAAGAGTGGGGTGGAACCCTCGTGGGACAGTGTGGTCTCAGGACCCTCGGGGTCACAGAAAGACCGGGGGTGCCTGAGTGCGGCAGAGCTCCCAGGTATCGGAGTGGGGAAGCCGGCTGCAGAGACGGAGCCGAGGTGCGGGGTCTCAGCTCGGGGTTGCCATAGACTGTGATCCGCGGCCCAGTCGGGCCACTGCTCCTCCAGCAGGGACCCAACAAGCGGCAGAGCTGGGGAGACTCCCCTCCCTCCCCCGGGAGGAGCGGCATGGGAGCGCACTGCAGGGATCTGCTGGGTTTGGAGACTCCACACGGGGTCGGGTGCCAGACATAGAAATGCTCGATCACAGGCCGAGTGAGCACGGAGTGCAGCCGGAGACCGGGGACATGGGAGTGACTGCTTTTCTCTGGGGGCACACTGAGGAGCGGGGCCCCGAGTTCTCAACTTTTCCGGGCGGAGATTGGGAGGCCATCATTTTCACCCAGGTCCTCCAAAGCAGTACTGAGAGCTTGCAGGGAACAAAAGCTCCTGAGAGCAAATCGGAGCAGCTTGCATAGCCTGGACTCACAAGGGCGGGGCAATTCCGCCTCCAGCAAAGACATTTGGGAACCATGGCAACAGGCCCCTCCCCCAGAAGATCAGCACGAACAGCCAGCAAGCCAAGACCAAGTTTACCCATCAAGGAGAATGGGAGAACTCCAGCGCTTGGGGAATACTGCACATAGAATTCATGGCTTTTTTTACCATAATTCATTAGTTTTTCAAAGTTAATTTTTTTAACTGTTTTTTTTAATTTTTCTTTTTCCCTTTTTCAAACAACATCTTATCAATCACTTTTCTTAAAAAAAACTTTTTATTTTTCATTTTTAGAGTCATATTTTTATCCCTTCATAGTAGTTACCCTTATTTTTGGCATATATATATAAGTGGTTCTCTCTTTAAAATTTTGAGATAAATTTCTTCTAACAGATCAAAATATACCCTAAATCACTAGTGTATGGCTTTGTTCTATTCTCCTGCCTGATCACATTCTCTCCCTTTTTTTTTCTTTTTTTTCTTTTTTCTTTTTAAATCTTCTTTCTTTTTAAAAAACAACTTCTTATCAATTCCTTTTATAAAATTTCTTATAATTTTCATCTTTACAGTCATCTTCCATTCCTTCATTGTATCAACCCTTATTTTGTACATATATAAGTCTTTCTTCCTTTAAAATTTTAGCAGGCACTTTCTTCTAACAGACTAAAACATGCCCAAAAGCTAGTGCGTGGCACTGATCTATGCACTAGCCTGATCGTATTTGATCATATTCTGTTTTTTTTTTTGTTTTGTTCTGTTTTTGTTTGTT